>NW_028159576.1:0-40000 GCF_964263955.1 Coregonus lavaretus
CCGTGGGCCGGATCCAGCCCGGGGGAGTTAAAATATATATATATATACAGTACCAGTCAAAAGTTTGGACACACCTACTCATTCCAGGGTTTTTCTTTATTTTTACTATTTTTTACACGTTAGAAGAATAGTGAAGACATCAAAACTATGAAATAACACATATGGAATCATGTAGTAACCAAAACAGACCCAGAGTTACCTCTGCTGCAGAGGATAAGTTCATTAGAGTTACCAGCCTCAGAAATTGCAGCCCAAATAAATGCTTCACAGAGTTCAAGTAACAGACACATCTCAACACCAACTGTTCAGAGGGGACTGTGTGAATCAGGCCTACATGGTCGAATTGCTGCAAAGAAACCACTACTAAAGGACACCAATAATAAGAAGAGACCTGCTTGGGCCAAGAAACACGAGCAATGGACATTAGACCGGTGGAAATCTGTCCTTTGGTCTGATGAGTCCAAATTGGAGACTTTTGGTTCTAACCGCTGTGTCTTTGTGAGATGCAGAGTAGGTGAACGGATGATCTCTGCATGTGTGGTTCCCACCGTGAAGCATGGAGGAGGTGTTATGGTGTGGGGGTGCTTTGGTGGTGACTCTGTCAGTGATTTCTTTAGAATTAAAAACACACTTAACCAGCATGGCTACCACAGCATTCTGCAGCGATAAGCCATCCAATCTGGTTTGCGCATAGTGGGACTATCATTTGTTTTTCAACAGGACAATGACCCAACACACCTCCAGGCTGTGTAAGGGCTATTTGACCAAGAAGGAGAGTGATGGAGTGCTGCATCAGATGACCTGGCCTCCACAATCCCCCGACCTCAACCCAATTGAGATGGTTTGGGATGAGTCGGACGGCAGAGTGAAGGAAAAGCAGCCAACAAGTGCTCAGCATATGTGGGAGCTCCTTCTAGACTGTTGGAAAAGCATTCCAGGTGAAGCTGGTTGAGAGAATGCCAAGAGTGTGCAAAGCTGTCATCAAGGCAAAGGGTGGCTACTTTGAAGAATCTCAAATATATGATTTGTTTAACACTTTTTTGGTTGCTACATGATTCCATATGTGTTATTTCATAGTTTTGATGTCTTCACTATTATTCTACAATGTAGAAAATAGTCAAAATTTGGAAAAACCCTGGAATGAGTAGATGTGTCCAAACTTTTGACTGGTAATTGTATTCCATAGATCTTCAATTCATAGACTGGGTGTTTATTTGCTGAAATCACTGAACACAACAGGCGCTTTTTAGAGACAGGCTTCTATATGAGCCAGCCATCTATTTCCTTAATCAATCAATCAATCAAATTTGATTTATAAAGCCCTTTTTACATCAGCAGATGTCACAAAGTGCTATACAGAAACCCAGCCTAAAGACCCAAACAGCAACAATACAGATGTAGAAGCACGGTGGCTAGGAAAAACTCCCTGGAAAGGCAGAAACCTAGAAAGAAACCTAGAGAAGAACCAGGCTCTGAGGGGTGGAGATTATAACAGTACATGGCCATTAAGGCCAGATTTGTCTCCAAGATGTTCAAACGTTCATAGATGACCAGCAGGGTCAAATAATAATCACAGTGGTTGTAGAGGTTGCAACAGGTCAGTACATCAGGAGTAAATGTCACTTGGCTTTTCATGGCCGAGCATTCAGAGGTTAAAATAGCAGGTGCGGTAGAGAGAGAGAGTCGAAAACAGCAGGTCTGGGACATGGTAGCACGTCCGGTGAACAGGTCAGGGTTCCATAGCCGCAGGCAGAAGAGTGGAAACTGGAGCAGCAGCACGACCAGGTGGACTGGGGACAGCCAGGAGTCATCAGGCCAGGTAGTCCTGAGGCATGGTCCTAGGGCTCAGGTCCTCCGGGAGGGGAGGGAGAGAGGACCAGGTGGACTGGGGACAGCCAGGAGTCATCAGGCCAGGTAGTCCTGAGGCATGGTCCTAGGGCTCAGGTCCTCCGGGAGGGAGGGAGAGAGGAAGAGAGAGAGAGAATTAGAGAGAGCATACTTAAATTCACACAGGACACTAGATAAGACAGAGATTTACACCAGATATAGCAAACTGACCCTAACCCCCCGGCACATAGAGAATTGCAGCATAGATACTGGAGGCTGAGACAGGGGGGGGCGGGAGACACTGTGGCCCCGTCTGACGATACCCCCAGACAGGGCCAACCAGGCAGGATATAACCCCACCCACTTTGCCAAAGCACAGCCCCCACACCACCAGAGGGATATCAACAGACCACCAACCTACTACCCTGAGACAAGGCTGAGTATAGCCCACCAACCTACTACCCTGAGACAAGGCTGAGTATAGCCCACAAAGATCTCCTCCACTGCACGAGCCCGAGGGGGCGACAAACCGGACAGGAAGATCACGTCTTCCTGTCCGATATAGGCCGATAGCAATCTCACTGGAATAAACGAAGGCAAACACCGCCATGTTTAGTATTGCTCAACCCAGATCGAGGCACAGACACGGTCTCAACGGGGATAGCTGAGCTGACTACACTGACTGTGCTAGTGGCAGACTCCACTAAGCTGGCAGGCTGACCTGCACCCTGTCTCGTTGTGGAGCTTCATGTAAACAACATCGTTTGCATATTTAATTGTTTATTTCCAGCATTCACTTCCAGCATAATCAGTCTTCATTTCCTGTTATCATTTACACACTGTCGCGTTTCTTTTCTTAGGATGCCTAAAAAATATACAAAATATTAGTTGACAGAATAATTATCTTCTTTTACTGTATTTTCTGCAGTTCTTACTTTCACCACTAGAGGGCGATCAAACAAATCCTGGGGGTCTGTACTCCTGAAGCTGTAGACTGTTTCTGTTCTTGCCAGTTAGCTAGCAGTTCTCTGTTAGCCAGTTAGCTAGCAGTTCTCTGTTAGCCAGTTAGCTAGCAGTTCTCTGTTAGCCAGTTAGCTAGCAGTTCTCTGTTAGCCAGTTAGCTAGCAGTTCTCTGTTAGCCAGTTAGCTAGCAGTTCTCTGTTAGCCAGTTAGCTAGCAGTTCTCAGCTGTGTGTCTTACTGCCGATAAAAATAGATGATTGACGTCATTTGAGTCATTACTGAATTATTTAATGTAACAAATCAAACATTAAACCTCGTAAACAATTCATGGTAATTCATGGTAACCTCGTAAACAATTCATTTAGACCAGGCGTTTATTTGAAACAGGCATTTGCTGAAATGTGTCCCGTTACCCTGCTATTAAAAGGGGCAGGCGGTTATTTGAGACTCAACGTTTCATTTATATACTGAAACATGTAAAGTGTTGTTTCATGAGCTGAAATAAAAGATCCCAGAAATGTTATGGTATGGGCAGGCATAAGCTACAGACAGCGAACACAATTGCATTTTATGGATGGCAATCTGAATGCACAGAGATACCGTGACGAGAGGCCCATTGTCGTGCCATTCATCCGCCGCCATCACCTCATGTTTCAGCATGATAATGCACGCCCCCATGTTGCAAGGATCTGTACACAATTCCTGGAAGCTGAAAATGTCTGAGTTCTTCCATGGCCTGCATACTCACCAGACATGTCACCCATCGAAGTGTACGACAGCATGTTCCAGTTGCCGCCAATATCCAGCAACTTCACACAGCCACTGAGAAGGAGTGGGACAACATTCCACAGGCCACAATCAACTCTATGCGAAGGAGATGTGTCACGCTGCATGAGGCAAATGGTGGCCACACCAGATACTGACTGGTTTTCTGATCCACGCCCCTACTTTTTTTTTAAAGGTATCTGTGATCAACAGATGCATATCTGTATTCCCAGTCATGTGAAATCCATAGATTAGGGCCTAATTAATTTATTCCAATTGAGGGCTGCAGGTAGCTTAGTGGTCGCTGGTTCTAATCCCCGAGCCGACTAGGTGAAAAATCTGTCGATGTGCCCTTGAGCAAGGCACTTAACCCTAATTGCTCCTGTAAGTCGCTCTGGATAAGAGCGTCTGATAAATGACTAAAATGTAAATGTAAAATTACTGATATCCTCATATGAACTGTAACTCAGTAAAATCTGTTGAAGTTGTTGCATGTTGCATTTCTTTTGTTGGTTCAGTGTAAATTATTATTTTGGGTTAACAAAGCTCTTGAACGTCTAAAATTAGATAAAAAGTACGTAGAAGTTATAATGGACCTACACTGAGTTTACAAAACATTTGGAACGCCTTCCTAATATTGACTTGGGTTAGGGTTTCCTGTGTTTATCAAGAATGGTCCACCACTCCAAGGACATCCAGCCAACTTGACAGAACTGTGGGAAGCTTTGGAGTCAACATGGGCCAACATCCCTGTGGAATGCTCCGACAAAACCCTAACCCTATAACATATCTTACTTAACCCTATAACAGCACCTACTTAACCCTATAACACCACTTACTTAACCCTAACCCTATAACATCTCTTACTTAACCCTAGCCCTATAACATATCTTACTTAACCCTATAACATCTCTTACTTAACCCTAACCCTATAACACCACTTACTTAACCCTAGCCCTATAACATCACTTACTTAACCCTAACCCTATAACATCTCTTACTTAACCCTAGCCCTATAACATCTCTTACTTAACCCTAGCCCTATAACATATCTTACTTAACCCTATAACATATCTTACTTAACCCTAACCCTATAACACCACTTACTTAACCCTAGCCCTATAACATATCTTACTTAACCCTAACCCTATAACACCACTTACTTAACCCTATAACATCTCTTACTTAACCCTAACCCTATAACACCTCTTACTTAACCCTATAACATCTCTTACTTAACCCTAACCCTATAACATCACTTACTTAACCTTAACCCTATAACATATCTTACTTAACCCTATAACATCTCTTACTTAAGACTAACCCTAAAACATCTCTTACTTTACCCTAACCCTATAACATCTCTTACTTAACCCTAACCCTATAACATCTCTTACTTTACCCTATAACATCTCTTACTTAAGACTAACCCTAAAACATCTCTTACTTTACCCTAACCCTATAACATCTCTTACTTTACCCTAACCCTATAACATCTCTTACTTTACCCTAGCCCTATAACATCTCTTACTTAACCCTATAACATCTCTTACTTAAGACTAACCCTATAACATATCTTACTTAACCCTATAACATCTCTTACTTAACCCTATAACATCTCTTACTTAACCCTAACCTTATAACATCTCTTACTTAACCCTATAACATCTCTTACTTAACCCTAACGGTTGACAACTCCGCTGTGTCCTCCTCGCAGAGTGCGAAGAGCCTAGGCGTGACCCTGGACAACACCCTGTCGTTCTCCGCCAACATCAAGGCGGTGACCCGCTCCTGCAGGTTCATGCTCTACAACATTCGGAGAGTACGACCCTGCCTTACACAGGAAGCGGCACAGGTCCTAATCCAGGCACTTGTCATCTCCCGTCTGGACTACTGCAACTCGCTGTTGGCTGGCCTCCCTGCCTGTGCCATTAAACCCCTACAACTCATCCAGAATGCCGCAGCCCGTCTGGTGTTCAACCTTCCCAAGTTCTCTCACGTCACCCCCCTCCTCCGCACACTCCACTGGCTTCCAGTTGAAGCTCGCATCCGCTACAAGACCATGGTGCTTGCCTATGGAGCAGTGAGGGGAACGGCACCTCTGTACCTTCAGGCTCTGATCAGTCCCTACACCCAAACGAGGGCATTGCGTTCATCCACCTCTGGCCTGCTGGCTCCCCTTCCTCTGCGGAAGCATAGCTCCCGCTCAGCCCAGTCAAAACTGTTCGCTGCTCTGGCACCCCAATGGTGGAACAAGCTCCCTCACGACGCCAGGACAGCGGAGTCACTCATCACCTTCCGGAGACATTTGAAACCCCACCTCTTTAAGGAATACCTGGGATAGGATAAAGTGTTCCTTCTAACCCCCCCCCAAATTGTAAAGTGGTTATCCCACTGGCTATAGGGTTAACGCACCAATTTGTGAGTCGCTCTGGCTAAGAGCGTCTGCTAAATGACGTTAATGTGCCCTTGAGCAAGGCACTTAACCCTAATTGCTCCTGTAAGTCGCTCTGGATAAGAGCGTCTGCTAAATGACTAAAATGTAAATGTAAATGTTACCTAACTCTAACCCTATAACATCACTTACTTAACCCTAACCCTATAACATCTCTTACTTAACCCTAACCCTATAACATCTCTTACTTAACCCTATAACATCTCTTACTTAACCATATAACATCTCTTACTTAACCCTATAACATCTCTTACTTAACCCTAACCCTATAACATCACTTACTTAACCCTAACCCTATAACACCACTTACTTTACCCTAACCCTATAACATCTCTTACTTTACCCTAACCCTATAACATCTCTTACTTTACCCTAGCCCTATAACATCTCTTACTTAACCCTATACATCTCTTACTTAAGACTAACCCTATAACATCTCTTACTTTACCCTAACCCTATAACATCTCTTACTTTACCCTAACCCTATAACATCTCTTACTTTACCCTAACCCTATAGCATCTCTTACTTTACCCTAGCCCTATAACATCTCTTACTTAACCCTATAACATCTCTTACTTAAGACTAACCCTATAACATCTCTTACTTAACCTTAACCCTATAACATCTCTTGCTTTACCCTAACCCTATAACATCACTTACTTAACCCTAACCCTATAATATCTCTTACTTAACCCTATAACATCTCTTACTTAACCCTATAACATCTCTTACTTAACCCTATAACATCTCTTACTTAACCCTATAACATCTCTTACTTAACCCTATAACATCTCTTACTTAACCCTATAACATCTCTTACTTAACCCTATAACATCTCTTACTTAACCCTAACCCTATAACATCTCTTACTTAACCCTAACCCTATAACATCTCTTAATTAACCCTAACCCTATAACATATCTTACTTAACCCTATAACATCTCTTACTTAACCCTATAACATCTCTTACTTAACCCTATAACATCTCTTACTTAACCCTAACCATATAACAGCTCTTACTTAACCCTAACCCTATAACAAATCTTACTTAACCCTAACCCTATAACATATCTTACTCAACCCTATAACATCTCTTACTTAACCCTATAACATCTCTTACTTAACCCTAACCCTATAACATCTCTTACTTAACCCTATAACATCTCTTACTTAACCCTAACCCTATAACATATCTTACTTAACCCTATAACATCTCTTACTTAACCCTAACCCTATAACATCACTTACTTAACCCTAACCCTATAACATCTCTTACTTAACCCTATAACATCTCTTACTTAACCCTAACCCTATAACCTCTCTTACTTAACCTTAACCCTATAACATCTCTTACTTAACCCTAGAACATCTCTTACTTAACCCTAACCCTATAACATCTCTTACTTAACCCTAACCCTATAACATCTCTTACTTAACCCTAACACTATAACATCTCTTACTTTACCATATAACATCTCTTACTTAACCCTATAACATATCTTACTTAACCCTAACCCTATAACATCTCTTACTTAACCCTAACCCTATAACATCTCTTACTTAACCCTAGAACATCTCTTACTTAACCCTAACCCTATAACATCTCTTACTTAACCCTAACCCTATAACATCTCTTACTTAACCCTAACCCTATAACATCTCTTACTTAACCCTAACCCTATAACATCTCTTACTTAACCCTATAACATCTCTTACTTAACCCTAACCCTATAACATCTCTTACTTAACCCTATAACATCACTAGCCAGTCTGGCCAACGGTTAAACTCTGGAGCTAGAACTGTCTTGATGAGTCCTGGTTTATTTTCTCCAACAACCCAAGGGCTGATCTATCTACCTGATTATTGGAAGTCCCAGCCTTGACCCGTTTCATCTCGCAGGTCTCACTCTTGTCCCCTTTCATCTCACAGGTCTCACTCTTGTCCCGTTTCATCTCGCAGGTCTCACTCTTGTCCCGTTTCATCTCACCGGTCTCACTCTTGTCCCGTTTCATCTCACAGGAACAGTTGAAATACGAGGTGGAAGAGAAGAGCAGTAAGCTGGCCTGGGAGAAAAAGATTTCCAACACACAGAAAAGGTGAAGGATGATTGGTTCGTTAGACTCCAGAGCCGTGTCTTACTTCCTGTCAAACTACCTTGCTTTCCCCCGTACTTGTTTCCTCCATTCCTCTCAAAGCTCATTGGAGGAGGAGGTCAGAGGGAGGGACCTTGGAATGGATCCTCAGCGCCCATGTACTTTGAGAGGAATTCAGAAACCAAGGACAGAGGCAAAGAGTGACCATTGTTTTATACTAATGTATTGTCCATCTCTCTCCCTTGTCCAGTCTGATCCAGCGTCTGGACGGTAAGTCCAAGGACATCTCTAAGATCGCAGCCGACATCACCCAGAATGTGTCACTGAGACAGGGTATGGAGAGAAAGAAAGTGATCCAACACATCAGAGGGCTCTATAAGATGGACCTCAGTGCCTCAAGACACTGGCAGGAACTGGTTCAGACACTCACACACGACCGGTGAGGACTGGGGAGGGGGGGGGGGGGTCACACAGAGTTACACTGGGGGGGTCACACAGAGTTACACTGGGGAGGGGGGGTCACACAGAGTTACACTGGGGAGGGGGGGGGTCACACAGAGTTACACTGGGGGGGAGGGGGAGGGGGGGGGTCACACAGAGTTACACTGGGGGGGTCACACAGAGTTACACTGGGGAGGGGGGGGGTCACACAGAGTTACACTGGGGGGAGGGGGAGGGGGGGGGGTCACACAGAGTTACACTGGGGGGGGGGTCACACAGAGTTACACTGGGGGGGAGGTGGGGGGGGGGTCACACAGAGTTACACTGGGGGGGGGGGGTCACACAGAGTTACACTGGGGGGGGGGGGGTCACACAGAGTTACACTGGGGGGGAGGTGGGGGGGGGGTCACACAGAGTTACACTGGGGGGGTCACACAGAGTTACACTGGGGGGGAGGGGAGTCACTGGGCAGCTCACGGCTGTGCTTCCTTTGTAGTCTGTAACAGTTTGCAAGCCCTGCCACATCCGACGAGCGTCAGAGCCAGTGTAATACGATTCAATCTTAGTCCTGTATTGACTCTTTGCCTCTTTGATGGTTCGTGGGAGGGCATAGCGGGATTTCTTATACAGTTGAAGTCGGAAGTTTACATACACTTAGGTTGGAGTCATTAAAACTTGTTTTTCAACCACTCCACAAATCTTGTTAACAAACTATAGTTTTGCAAGTCGGTTAGGACATCTACTTTGTGCATGACACAAGTAATTTTTCCAACAATTGTTTACAGACAGATTATTTCACTTATAATTCACTGTATCACAATTCCAGTGGGTCAGAAGTTTACATACACTAAGTTGACTGTGCCTTTAAACAGCTTGGAAAATTCCAGAAAATGATGTCATGGCTTTAGAAGCTTCTGATAGGCTAATTGACATCATTTGAGTCAATTGGAGGTGTACCTGTGGATGTATTTCAAGGCCTACCTTCAAACTCAGTGCCTCTTTGCTTGACATCATGGGAAAATCAAAAGAAATCAGCCAAGACCTCAGAAAACAAATGGTAGACCTCCACAAGTCTGGTTCATCCTTGGGAGCAATTTCCAAACGCCTGAAGGCACCACGTTCATCTGTACAAACAATAGTACGCAAGTATAAACACCATGGGACCACGCAGCCGTCATACCGCTCAGGAAGGAGACGCGTTCTGTCTCCTAGAGATGAACGTACTTTGGTGCGAAAAGTGCAAATCAATCCCAGAACAACAGCAAAGGACGTTGTGAAGATGCTGGAGGAAACAGGTACAAAAGTATCTATATCCACAGTAAAACGTGTCCTATATCGACAGAACCTGAAAGGCTGCTCAGCAAGGAAGAAGCCACTGCTCCAAAACTGCCATAAAAAAGACAGACTACGGTTTGCAACTGCAAATGGGGACAAATATCTTACTTTTTGGAGAAATGTCCTCTGGTCTGATGAAACAAAAATAGAACTGTTTGGCAATACTGAACATCGATATGTTTGGAGGAAAAAGGGGGTTGCTTGCAAGCCGTAAAACACCATCCCAACCGTGAAGCACGGGGGTGGCAGCGTCATGCTGTGGGGGTACTTTGCTGCAGGAGGGACTGGTGCACTTCACAAAATAGATGGCATCATGAGGAAGGAAAATTATGTGGATATATTGAAGCAACATCTCAAGACATCAGTCAGGAAGTTAAATCTTGGTCGCAAATGGGTCTTCCAAATGGACAATGACCCCAAGCATACTTCCAAAGTTGTGGCAAAATGGCTTAAGGACAACAAAGTCCAGGTATTGGAGTGTCCATCACAAAGCCCTGACCTCAATCCTATAGAACATTTGTGGGCAGAACTGATAAAGTTTGTGTGAGCAAGGAGGCCTACAAACCTGACTCAGTTACACCAGCTCTGTCAGGAGGAAGCTTGTGGAAGGCTACCCAAAACGTTTGACCCAAGTTAAACAATTTAAAGGCAATGCTACCAAATACTAATTGAGTGTATGTAAACTTCTGACCCACTGGGAATGTGATGAAAGAAAATCTGAAATAAATCATTCTCTCTACTATTATTCTGACATTTCACATTCTTAAAAATAAAGTGGTGATCCTAACTGACCTAAGACAGGGAATGTTTACTAGGATTAAATGTCAGGAATTGTGAAAGACTGAGTTTAAATGTATTTGGCTAAGGTGTGTGTAAACTTCAACTGTAAGCGTCCGGGTTTGAGTCCCGCTCCTTGAAAGCGGCAGCTCTACCCTTTAGCTCAGTGCGGATGTTGCCTGTAATCCATGGCTTCTGGTTGGGGTATGTACATACGGTCACGGTGGGGACGACGTCATCGATGCACTTATTGATGAAGCCAGTGACTGATGGAGGAATCAGGAGGATAGAGTTATGGTCAGATTTACCAAATGGAGGGCGAGGGAGAGCTTTGTATGCGTCTCTGTGTGTGGAGTAAAGGTGGTCTAGAGTTTTTTTTCCTCTGGTTGCACATTTAACATGCTGGTAGAAATTAGGTAGAACGGATTTACGTTTCCCTGCATTAAAGTCCCCGGCCACTAGGAGCGCTGCCTCTGGATGAGCGTTTTCCTGTTTACTTATGGCCGTATACAGCTCATTCAGTGCAATCTTAATGCCATCATTGGTTTGTGGTGGTAAATAGACAGCTACGAAAAATATAGATGAAAACTCTCTTGGTAAATAGTGTGGTCTACAACTTATCATGAGATACTCTACCTCAGGCGAGCAAAACCTTGAGACTTCCTTAGTATTAGATTTTATGAACCAGCTGTTGTTTACAAATATACACAGACCGCCACCCCTTGTCTTACCGGAGTCAGCCGTTATATCTTGCCGATGTAGCGTATAGCCCGCCAGCTGTATGTTATCCATGTCGTCGTTCAGCCACGACTCTGCGAATCATAAGATATTACAGTTTTTAATGTCCCATTGGTAGGATAAGCGTAATCTTAGGTCGTCTAATTTATTTTCCAATGATTGAAGATTGGCTAATAGGATTGATGGAAGAGGCAGTTTACTCACTCGCCGTCGGATCCTCAAGGCACCCCGACCTACGGCCACGATATCTCTGTCTCTTTCTCATGCGAATGACAGGGATTTGGGCCTTGTCGGGTATCTGTAGGATATCCTTCGCGTCCGACTCGTTGATGTTAAAATCTTCGTCCAATACGAGGTGAGTAATCGCTGTCCTGATATCCAGAAGCTCTTTTTGGTCAAATAACGCGAGAAAACACTCATAATAGTACAATTGGTTAGAGGGCTGTAAAACGGCTGACATCTTCTTCGGTGCCATTTCCTCATGTAATAGAATGACTTGTTTCCTGTTCTAATAATGTTGGGAACCAGTTTATAATAGAATGACTTGTTTCCTGTTCTAATAATGTTGGGAACCAGTTTATAATAGAATGACTTGTTTCCTGTTCTAATAATGTCGGGAACCAGTTTATAATAGAATGACTTGTTTCCTGTTGTAATAATGTCGGGAACCAGTTTATAATAGCAATAAGGAACCTCAGTGGTCTGTGGTGTATGGTCAATATACCACGGCTATGCTCCATGTTGCGTTGTGCCTAAACAGCCCTTCTCTGTGGTATATTGGTCATATACCACACCCCCTCTGGGCTTATTGCTTAAATGTACTGTCATGTGTTACGTTACGTTACGCCATGCCATGCCATGCCATGCCAATACTATTTCATGTGTATTTCAGTGCTGTGTGGTATGACCAGATGTCGTACCCCACCTCCTGGCAACTGGACCCTACAGAGGGACCCAACAGGGAGAGAAGACGGCTGCAGAGGTGTTACCTCACCATCCCCAACAAGTACCTGCTCAAAGACCGACGCAAGCCAGACGGTACGCTGACCCTAACCCCTAACCCCTAACCCTCACCATCCCCAACAAGTACCTGCTCAAAGACCGACGCAAGCCAGACGGTACGCTGACCCTAACCCATAACCCCTAACCCTCACCATCCCCAACAAGTACCTGCTCAAAGACCGACGCAAGCCAGACGGTACGCTGACCCTAACCCATAACCCCTAACCCTCACCATCCCCAACAAGTACCTGCTCAAAGACCGACGCAAGCCAGACGGTACGCTGACCCTAACCCATAACCCCTAACCCTCACCATCCCCAACAAGTACCTGCTTAAAGACCGACACAAGCCAGACAGTAAAGACACCAATTGTTAGTCAGTCTGATCTTCAGCACCACAGGGGACGCCATTCTAACCGCTGCAAAAAAGAGCTTTCCAGATAGTATCTTCATTTTCGGAAATCTGGAAACCTGCTATGATTGAATCCAGCTTTATTGATACCGTTTGATCCTGTCTGTCTGTCTGTCTGTCTCTGTCTGTCTATCTCTCCTTTTAGACTCTGCAGCGCGGGCTCCACTGTCCTTCCTGTTTGAGGATAAGACCCACTCCTCCTTCTCCTCCACGGTGAAAGACAAGGCCACCAGCGAACCAATCAGATTCACCAGACGCTGCATCAGTGTTGCTCCGTCTAGAGAGACCTCAGGAGAGCTGCTGCTGGGTAAGAAACCACCTAACAGCCACGTTCCTGTATCTAGCTTGGTGTTCCTGTATCTAGCTTGGTGTTCCTGAATCTAGCTTGGTGTTCCTGTATCTAGCTTGGTGTTCCTGTATCTAGCTTGGTGTTCCTGTATCTAGCTTGGTGTTCCTGTATCTAGCTTGGTGTTCCTGTATCTAGCTTGGTGTTCCTGTATCTAGCTTGGTGTTCCTGTATCTAGCTTGGTGTTCCTGTATCTAGCTTGGTGTTCCTGTATCTAGCTTGGTGTTCCTGTATCTAGCTTGGTGTTCCTGTATCTAGCTTGGTGTTCCTGTATCTAGCTTGGTGTTCCTGTATCTAGCTTGGTGTTCCTGTATCTAGCTTGGTGTTCCTGTATCTAGCTTGGTGTTCCTGTATCTAGCTTGGTGTTCCTGTATCTAGCTTGGTGTTCCTGTATCTAGCTTGGTGTTCCTGTATCTAGCTTGGTGCTCCTGTATCTAGCTTGGTGCTCCTGTATCTAGCTTGGTGTTCCTGTATCTAGCTTGGTGCTCCTGTATCTAGCTTGGTGCTCCTGTATCTAGCTTGGTGCTCCTGTATCTAGCTTGGTGCTCCTGTATCTAGCTTGGTGTTCCTGTATCTAGCTTGGTGTTCCTGTATCTAGCTTGGTGTTCCTGTATCTAGCTTGGTGTTCCTGTATCTAGCTTGGGGTTCCTGTATCTAGCTTGGTGTTCCTGTATCTAGCTTGGTGTTCCTGTATCTAGCTTGGTGTTCCTGTATCTAGCTTGGTGTTCCTGTATCTAGCTTGGTGTTCCTGTATCTAGCTTGGTGCTCCTGTATCTAGCTTGGTGTTCCTGTATCTAGCTTGGTGTTCCTGTATCTAGCTTGGTGCTCCTGTATCTAGCTTGGTGCTCCTGTATCTAGCTTGGTGTTCCTGTATCTAGCTTGGTGTTCCTGTATCTAGCTTGGTGTTCCTGTATCTAGCTTGGTGTTCCTGTATCTAGCTTGGTACTCCTGTATCTAGCTTGGTGTTCCTGTATCTAGCCTGGTGTTCCTGTATCTAGCTTGGTGTTCCTGTATCTAGCTTGGTGTTCCTGTATCTAGCTTGGTGCTCCTGTATCTAGCTTGGTGCTCCTGTATCTAGCTTGGTGCTCCTGTATCTAGCTTGGTGTTCCTGTATCTAGCTTGGTGTTCCTGTATCTAGCTTGGTGCTCCTGTATCTAGCTTGGTGCTCCTGTATCTAGCTTGGTGCTCCTGTATCTAGCTTGGTGCTCCTGTATCTAGCTTGGTGCTCCTGTATATAGCTTGGTGCTCCTGTATCTAGCTTGGTGCTCCTGTATCTAGCTTGGTGCTCCTGTATCTAGCTTGGTGTTCCTGTATCTAGCTTGGTGTTCCTGTATCTAGCTTGGTGTTCCTGTATCTAGCTTGGTGCTCCTGTATCTAGCTTGGTGCTCCTGTATCTAGCTTGGTGTTCCTGTATCTAGCTTGGTGTTCCTGTATCTAGCTTGGTGTTCCTGTATCTAGCTTGGTGCTCCTGTATCTAGCTTGGTGCTCCTGTATCTAGCTTGGTGCTCCTGTATCTAGCTTGGTGCTCTGGACGTGGTCCCCATGAGGCTGTCTGAGGCTTTAGTTACTGGTGTGCTCTCTACTCACACAGTGACCTTTCGACCCTCTGCATCCACAGGGAAGTCTGGGATGTACTTTGTGGAGGATAACGCGGCTGACGCCCATGACAACCAGGTAACCCTCTCTCTACACTTGCACATTTAGAAAAATGATAGTGGTGTTGTTGTCTGGCTTCTCACTGTGTGTGTCGTGACAGAGTATCCAGGGTGAGACAGAGGCAGCATCATTCTCTTGGACCTATGAGGAGATAAAGGAGGTCCATAAGAGGTGGTGGCAGCTCAGAGACAACGCTGTAGAGATCTTCCTCTCCAACGGACGGACCCTGCTGCTAGCCTTCCACACCACCAAGGTAGGGTAGACTAAAGAGCACAGACCCTGCTGCTAGCCTTCCACACCAGGGTTGATAGTTCAGCATCTCCCTCTGTTTTACAAATGTGTCTTTTATACTGAACAAAAATATAAACGCAACATGTAAAGTGTTGGTCCCATGTTTCATGAGCTGAAATAAAAGATCACAGAAATGTTCCATACGCACAAAAAGTTTATTTCTCTCAAGTGTTGTGCACATACAGCACCAGTCAAAAGTTTGGACACACCTACTCCTTCAAGCGTTTTCTTTATTTTTAAAATGTTCTACATTGTAGAATAACAGTGAAGACATCAAAACTATGAAATAACACATATGGAATCATGTAGTAACCAAAAAAGTGTTAAACAAATCAAAATATATTTTATATTTGAGATTCTTCAAATAGCCACCCATTGCCTTGATGACAGCTTTGCACACTCTTGGCATTCTCTCAACCAGCTTCATGAGGTAGTCACCTGGAATGCATTTCAATTAACAGGTGTGCCTTCTTAAAAATTAATTTGTGGAATTTCTTTCCTTCTTAATGCGTTTGAGCCAATCAGTTGTTTTGTGACAAGGTAAGAGAACAGCTCAAATAATCAAAGAGAAACAACAGTCCATCATTACTTTAAGACATGAAGGTCAGTCAATCTGGAAAATGTAAAGAACTTTGAAAGTTTCTTCAAGTGCAGTCGCAAAAACTATCAAGCGCTATGATGAAACTGGCTCTCATGAGGACCGCCTCAGGAATGGAAGACCCAGAGTTACCTCTGCTGCAGAGGATAAGTTCATTAGAGTTACCAGCCTCAGAAATTGCAGCCCAAATAAATGCTTCACGGAGTTCAAGTCACAGACACATCTCAACATTAATCAGGCCTTCATGGTCGAATTGCTGCAAAGAAACCACTACTAAAGGACACCAATAAGAAGACGAGACTTGCCTGGGCCAAGAAAAACGAGCAATGGACATTAGAACGGTGGAAATCTGTCCTTTGGTCTGATGAGTCCAAATTTGAGATTTTTGGTTCCAAACGCCATGTCTTTGTGAGATGCGGTGTGGGTGAACGGATGATCTCTGCATGTGTGGTTCCCACCGTGAAGCATGGAGGAGGTGTTATGGTGTGGGGGTGCTTTGCTGGTGACACAGTCTGTGATTTATTTAGATTTCAAGGCACACTTAACCAGCATGGCTACCACAGCATTCTGCAGCGATACGCCATCCCATCTGCTTTTTCAACAGGATAATGACACAACACACCTTCAGGCCCCTCTAAAATGTGCAGTTTTGTCACACAACACAATGCCACAGATGTCTCAATTGGCATGCTGACTTGAATGTAGGAATGTCCACCAGAGCTGTTGCCAGATAATTGAATGTTCATTTCTCTACCATAAGCCGCCTCCAACGTCGTTTTAGATAATTTGGCAGTACGTCCATCCGGCCTCAATCGCAGACCACGTGTTTGAAGTCGTGTGGGCAAGCGGTTTGCTGATGTCAATGTTGTGAACAGAGTGCCCCATGGTGGCGGTGGGGTTATGGTATGGGCAGGCATAAGCTACGGACAACGAACACAATTGCATTTTACAGATGGCAATTTGAATGAACAAAAATACCATGACGAGATCCTGAGGCCCATTTTTTAAATGTATCTGTGACTAACAGATGCATACAGTTGAAGTCGTTCGTTTACATACACCTTAGCCAAATACATTTAAACTCTGTTTATCACAATTCCTGACATTTAATCCTAGTAAAAATTCCCTGTCTTAGGTCAGTTAGGATCACCACTTTATTTTAAGAATGTGAAATGTCAGAATAATAGAAAAGAGAATGATTTATTTCAGCTTTTATTTCTTTCATCACATTCCCAGTGGGTCAGAAGTTTACATACACTCAATTAGTATTTGGTAGCATTGCCTTTAAATTGTTTAACTTGGGTGAAACGTTTCGGGTAGCCTTCCACAAGATTCCCACAATAAGTTGGGTGAATTTTGGCCCATTCCTCCTGACAGAGCTGGTGTAACTGAGTCAGGTTTGTAGGCCTCCTTGCTCGCACACGCTTTTTCAGTTCTGCCCACAAATGTTCTATAGGATTGAGTTCAGGGATTTGTGATGGCCACTCCAATACCTTGACTTTGTTGTCCTTAAGCCATTTTGCCACAACTTTGGAAGTATGCTTAGGGTCATTGTCCATTTGGAAGACCCATTTGCGACCAAGCTTTAACTTCCTGACTGATGTCTTGAGATGTTGCTTCAATATATCCACATAATTTTCCTTCCTCATGATGCCATCTATTTTGTGAAGTGCACCAGTCCCTCCTGCAGCAAAGCACCCCCACAGCATGATGCTGCCACCCACGTTCTTCACGGTTGTGATGGTGTTCTTCGGCTTGCAAGCCTTCTCCTTTTTCCTCCAAACATAACGATGGTCATTATGGCCAAACAGTTCTATTTTTGTTTTATCATACCAGAGGACATTTCTCCAAAAAGTATGATCTTTGTCCCCATGTGCAATTGCAAACCGTAGTCTGGCTTTTTTATGGCGGTTTTGGAGCAGTGGCTTCTTCCTTGCTGAGCGGCGTTTCAGGTTCTGTCGATATAGGACTCGTTTTACTGTGGATATAGATACTTTTGTACCTGTTTCCTCCAGCATCTTCACAAGGTCCTTTGCTGTTGTTCTGGGATTGATTTGCACTTTTCGCACCAAAGTACGTTCATCTCTAGGAGACAGAACGCGTCTCATTCCTGAGCGGTATGACGGCTGCGTTGTCCCATGGTGTTTATACTTGCGTACTATTGTTTGTACAGATGAACGTGGTACCTTCAGCCATTTGGAAATTGCTCCCAAGGATGAACCAGACTTGTGGAGGTCTGCAATTTTTTTTCTGAGGTCTTGGCTGATTTCTTTTGATTTTCCCATGATGTCAAGCAAAGAGGCACTGAGTTTGAAGGTAGGCCTTGAAATACATCCACAGGTACACCTCCAATTGACTCAAATGATGTCAATTAGCCAATCAGAAGCTTCTAAAGCCATGACATAATTTTCTGGAATTTTCCAAGCTGTTTAAAGGCACAGTCAACTTAGTGTATGTAAACTTCTGACCCACTGGAATTGTAATACAGTGAATTATAAGTGAAATAATCTGTCTGTAAACAATTGTTGGAAAAATGTACTTGTGTCATGCACAAAGTAGATGTCCTAACCGACTTGCCAAAAACTATAGTCTGTTAACAAGAAATTTGTGGAGTGGTTGAAAAACAAGTTTTAATGACTCCAATCTGTATGTAAACTTCTGACTTCAACAGTATCTGTATTCCCAGTCATTTGAAATCCATAGATTAGGGCCTAATGAATTTATTTCAATTGACTGATTTCCTCATATGAACTTTAACTCAGTAAAATCAATGAAATTGTTGCATGTTGCGTTTATATTTTTGTTCAGTATAGAATTTCCTGGCTAGCATTTTGGAGCATGTAGCAATGCTAGTGGAAAGTGATTGTATCAGCTAGCGTAACGTAACACAAAAGTGAACTATCCCTTTAAGTCAAACACTTGGAATTAATTAAAATGTTCTATTTCCTGTTCCATGACAATGTGTAACACAACATCCTGCATAGCTAATTGTGTTCTGGCTTTGCATACTTCCTTTGATAATAAATTAGGCTTAGTATTAGTATTACACATGCAATAAAACGAGATTTTCCATTTCCTGTTCCCGTAGTTCCGTGATGACGTGTACCACAACATCCTGACCTCCGACCTTCCCAATCTCCTGGAGTACGGCAACCTCACGGCGTTAACACACCTGTGGGGCTCGGGGCAGATCAGTAACTTTGAGTACTTGACGCACCTCAACAAGCACTCTGGGCGGAGCTTCAACGACCTGATGCAGTACCCTGTCTTCCCCTTCATACTGAAGGACTACATCTCCGAGACACTGGACCTGGGGGACAGCGCCATCTACAGGTCAGTTATAGTACTAGCACTGTTAGCTAAGGGTCAGTGTTATAAGGAACTGACACTACGGATCAAAAGGAAAACAGAACAGGAAGCTTTTTCTCTTCCCCCTTTATCCCTTGTTATCTGGACTGTTTTCAGGAACCTGAACAAGCCCATAGCAGTCCAGTCTAAAGAGAAGGAGGATCGCTATGTGGACAATTACAAGGTAAACAGCTTAGTACAGCCTTACTGTATTACTGCTTCTTGGATAGGCAATCTAAATCTAATCAGAATATGTGATCGGTGTACAGTTTTCCTCATGTATTCATTACACGTCATATAAACTGGAGCTTCTGCTTGAACTTTTTCAGTACTTAGAGGAGGAGTATCGGAAGGGAGCGCATGACGACGATCCCATGCCTCCTGTCCAGCCGTACCATTACGGATCTCACTACTCCAACTCCGGCACTGTGCTACACTTCCTGGTTCGCATGCCTCCGTTCACCAAGATGTTCCTGGCCTACCAGGGTAAGTCACCACACAGATGTGTACTTCTTTAATGCAGCTGACGGAAACCTTCTCTTCTTAAAAAATAGCTCTTTTCATTCAGCTGCAAAAAAAGCTCTTAGAAAGGATCACTGACATCTGCATTACGTTATTAGCATGATCCTGATCTGATCCATTACAATGGCTGGCCTGCATCAAAGGCTTTCTCTGTAAGGCTTTCTCTTCTCCTCAAACTTCTCTCCGACTCCCCCTCTCTGACTCCCCCTCTTCTCCCCTTCTATGTCTCTTACTCTCTACCGCTCATCCAGCTTGCTCTCTTCGTCTGCTCTTGTCTTTCCAACCCTCTTCCTCTGCTCTTGTCTTTCCAACCCTCTTCGTCTGAAGCCTCTCATCTTTGTTGATAGGAGTGTAATTGAATGCAGAAGCGGTGGTTCACACGAGGCCCTGAAAGGAAGCTCATTCACAAAGATCAAGCTTTACAGTGTGTTTGTCCCGTATCATCAGAACACAGGTTTAATTACTGTGTGTTACAGATCAGAGCTTTGATATCCCCGACCGGACGTTCCACTCTATGAATACAACATGGCGTCTCTCCTCCTTCGAGAGCATGACTGACGTCAAGGAGCTAATACCGGAGTTCTTCTACCTCCCTGAGTTCCTGGTCAACAGAGAGGGTAAAACCACACACACACCTCTATAACCTGTCTATATAACTCCTCTATACCTCCCAGAGTTCCTGGTCAACACACACATCTCTATAACCTGTCTATATAACTCCTCTATACCTCCCTGAGTTCCTGGTCAACACACACATCTCTATAACCTGTCTATATAACTCCTCTATACCTCCCTGAGTTCCTGGTCAACACACACACCTCTATAACCTGTCTATATAACTCCTCTATACCTCCCTGAGTTCCTGGTCAACACACACACCTCTATAACCTGTCTATATAACTCCTCTATACCTCCCTGAGTTCCTGGTCAACACACACACCTCTATAACCTGTCTATATAACTCCTCTATACCTCCCTGAGTTCCTGGTCAACACACACACCTCTATAACCTGTCTATATAACTCCTCTATACCTCCCAGAGTTCCTGGTCAACACACACACCTCTATAACCTGTCTATATAACTCCTCTATACCTCCCTGAGTTCCTGGTCAACACACACACCTCTATAACCTGTCTATATAACTCCTCTATACCTCCCTGAGTTCCTGGTCAACACACACATCTCTATAACCTGTCTATATAACTCCTCTATACCTCCCTGAGTTCCTGGTCAACACACACACCTCTATAACCTGTCTATATAACTCCTCTATACCTCCCTGAGTTCCTGGTCAACACACGCATCTCTATAACCTGTCTATATAACTCCTCTATACCTCCCAGAGTTCCTGGTCAACACACACACCTCTATAACCTGTCTATATAACTCCTCTATACCTCCCTGAGTTCCTGGTCAACACACACACCTCTATAACCTGTCTATATAACTCCTCTATACCTCCCTGAGTTCCTGGTCAACACACACATCTCTATAACCTGTCTATATAACTCCTCTATACCTCCCTGAGTTCCTGGTCAACACACACATCTCTATAACCTGTCTATATAACTCCTCTATACCTCCCTGAGTTCCTGGTCAACACACACATCTCTATAACCTGTCTATATAACTCCTCTATACCTCCCAGAGTTCCTGGTCAACACACGCATCTCTATAACCTGTCTATATAACTCCTCTATACCTCCCAGAGTTCCTGGTCAACACAAACACCTCTATAACCTGTCTATATAACTCCTCTATACCTCCCAGAGTTCCTGGTCAACACACACACCTCTATAACCTGTCTATATAACTCCTCTATACCTCCCTGAGTTCCTGGTCAACACACACATCTCTATAACCTGTCTATATAACTCCTCTATACCTCCCTGAGTTCCTGGTCAACACACACATCTCTATAACCTGTCTATATAACTCCTCTATACCTCCCAGAGTTCCTGGTCAACACACGCATCTCTATAACCTGTCTATATAACTCCTCTATACCTCCCTGAGTTCCTGGTCAACACACACATCTCTATAACCTGTCTATATAACTCCTCTATACCTCCCTGAGTTCCTGGTCAACACACACACCTCTATAACCTGTCTATATAACTCCTCTATACCTCCCTGAGTTCCTGGTCAACACACACATCTCTATAACCTGTCTATATAACTCCTCTATACCTCCCAGAGTTCCTGGTCAACACACACACCTCTATAACCTGTCTATATAACTCCTCTATACCTCATACATCAACCCTACTGTGGAGTTATTTTACCTGCCTGAGTTCCTGGTTAACAGAGAAATGACGAGATGGGCAGAAAACTAATCTGTATTACAGTAAGAAATGCTTTACTGTAGATATCCGTATTACCAGTAAGAAATGCTTTACTGTAGATATCCGTATTACCAGTAAGAAATGCTTTACTGTAGATATCCGTATTACAGTAAGAAATGCTTTACTGTAGATATCTATATTACCAGTAATAAATGCTTTACTGTAGATATCCATATTACCAGTAAGAAATGCTTTAATGTAGATATCCATATTACCAGTAATAAATGCTTTACTGTAGATGTCTGTATTACAGTAAGAAATGCTTTATTGTAGATATCCGTATTACCAGTAATAAATGCTTTACAGTAGATATCCGTATTACCAGTAATAAATGCTTTACTGTAGGGAATGGCCGGCAGGGATGTAGCTCAGTTGATAGAGCATGGTGTTTGCAACGCCAGGGTTGTGGGTTCGATTCCCACAGGGGGTATGAAAAAAATAAAAATAATGTATGCACTAACTGTAAGTCGCTCTGGATAAGAGCGTCTGCTAAATGACTAAAATGTAAATGTATATCCGTATTACCAGTAAGAAATGCTTTACTGTAGATATCCATATTACCAGTAAGAAATGCTTTACTGTAGATATCCGTATTACAGTAAGAAATGATTTACTGTAGATATCCGTATTACCAGTAAGAAATGCTTTACTGTAGATATCCATATTACCATTAAGAAATGCTTTAATGTAGATATCCGTATTACAGTAAGAAATGCTTTACTGTAGATATCGTATTACAGTAAGAAATGCTTTACTGTAGATATCCGTATTACCAGTAAGAAATGCTTTAATGTAGATATCCATATTACCAGTAAGAAATGCTTTACTGTAGATATCCGTATTACCAGTAAGAAATGCTTTACTGTAGATATCCATATTACAGTAAGACATGCTTTACTGTAGATATCTGTATTACAGTAAGAAATGCTTTACTGTAGACCTCCTTTCCTCTTTCCCTCCAGGTT
The DNA here is from genome assembly GCF_964263955.1 of Coregonus lavaretus. Classification (NCBI taxonomy): domain Eukaryota; kingdom Metazoa; phylum Chordata; class Actinopteri; order Salmoniformes; family Salmonidae; genus Coregonus; species Coregonus lavaretus. The sequence continues at coordinate 22,882 of NW_028159576.1, forward strand.
TTGACTTTGGTGTGCGTCAAAACAGTGAGCGTGTGAACCACGTCAACCTGCCACCCTGGGCGCGTAACGACCCTCGTCTCTTCATCCTGATCCACCGCCAGGCCCTGGAGTCAGACCAGGTCTCTCAGACCCTCTGTCAGTGGATTGACCTGGTGTTTGGGTTGAAACAGAAGGGCAAGGCTGCTGTTCATGCCATCAACGTATTCCACCCAGCTGTGAGTAGCTGTTATATACCTGGGCCATATAAATGCCACCAGACGGAAGGAAACCGACTGGGACAGAGAGGGACTGCCTGGATTTGGACAAAAAAATAAACATTGGATTTTGGTTTAACGTTGCAAAATGTTTTTGTGTGTTCCCTAATGAACACAACCTTGGACAGGAAGAGACATTAGCTTGTATTTTAACTGTTTTCGACAAGTATGTCAATTATATTTTTTTCCCCTCTCCCCTCGTCCGTAGACATACTTCGGTATGGACGTGTCGTCAGTGGAGGACCCGGTGCAGCGGCGTGCGTTGGAGACCATGATCAAGACGTACGGACAGACGCCCAGACAGCTTTTCTCTGCGTCCCACATCAGCAGAGCCGGACCCAGGCTCATTATGGAGGGAGAGCTTCCTGCTGCCATGGGTCTCCTGGTGCAGCTGGCCTTCAGAGAGACCAGGGAACAGGTCAAAGAGATAGTTTACCCGGTAGGTTAAAGGTCAAAGGTTAGGGTTAGTATTTAGGGTCAGGCGTTACGGTCTCCTGGTGCAGCTGGCCTTCAGAGAGACCAGGGAACAGGTCAAAGAGATAGTTTACCCGGTAGGTTAAAGGTCAAAGGTTAGGGTTAGTATTTAGGGTCAGGCGTTACGGTCTCCTGGTGCAGTTGGCCTTCAGAGAGACCAGGGAACAGGTCAAAGAGACTTCTCGTGTCCTCTCTCCTCTTCAAAACCCATTGGATGAGAAGGTCAGAGGGGAGGGACCTCTAGCTTTCTCATCCAATGGGTTTTGAGAAGGAGACAAGGAGAGAGGACGCGAGGAGTATGCAATTGAGACCTTCCAATAGTCTACCCGATAGGTCAAAGTTCAAACTGGGGAGTTATGGGAAGTGTAGCGTAGTCTCCTTGAAAAACAGTTGTTGCTAAGTGGACTTTACTTGCTACATGAAGATGAAGTGAAGTGAAGTGAAATTAAATGATATGGGTCTGGGTGGGTTATGCAGTGCTGTTGAATACTCATCCTTCTCCCCTCCATCCTCCACAGAGTCCCCTGTCCTGGATCAAGGGTCTGAAGTGGGGTGAGTATGTGGGCTCGCCCAGCTCTCCAGACCCTGCAGTGTGTTTCAGCCAGCCCCATGGGGAGAGGTTTGGATCTTTACTGGCTCTCCCTACCAGAGCCATCTGTGGACTGTCACGCAACTTCTGTCTCATGATGATCTACAGCAAGGAACAAGGTGACACATTACAGTATACTAGAAAATGATAGATTTCCTAATAGGCTAGTGACAGGGTCTCCACATTTTTTGAAATACCCGAGGCAGATCAAAACACAGCCATGTTTTTTCACATTACTAATGTCTCCCATTCATGAATTGGACGGTTGTGTAAAAATGTTTTGCTGCAGAAGTAGTTAAATTGACATATATTATGACTCAAAACATGCAGAATAATGCCCAGCTGTAGGAGAGTGGAGGGGGGGGGACACAAACTCATGTAACCCAATAATGCCCAGCTGTAGGAGAGTGGGGAGGGGTTAAAACTCATGTAACCCAATAATGCCCAGCTGTAGGAGAGGGGAGGGGTTAAAACTCATGTAACCCAATAATGCCCAGCTGTAGGAGAGTGGGGAGGGGTTAAAACTCATGTAACCCAATAATGCCCAGCTGTAGGAGAGGGGGGAGGGGTTAAAACTCATGTAACCCAATAATGCCCAGCTGGAGGAGAGGGGGGAGGGGTTAAAACTCATGTAACCCAATAATGCCCAGCTGGAGGAGAGGGGGGAGGGGTTAAAACTCATGTAACCCAATAATGCCCAGCTGTAGGAGAGTGGGGAGGGGTTAAAACTCATGTAACCCAATAATGCCCAGCTGTAGGAGAGTGGGGAGGGGTTAAAACTCATGTAACCCAATAATGCCCAGCTGTAGGAGAGGGGAGGGGTTAAAACTCATGTAACCCAATAATGCCCAGCTGTAGGAGAGGGGGGAGGGGTTAAAACTCATGTAACCCAATAATGCCCAGCTGTAGGAGAGGGGAGGGGTTAAAACTCATGTAACCCAATAATGCCCAGCTGGAGGAGAGGGGGGAGGGGTTAAAACTCATGTAACCCAATAATGCCCAGCTGTAGGAGAGGGGAGGGGTTAAAACTCATGTAACCCAATAATGCCCAGCTGGAGGAGAGGGGGGAGGGGTTAAAACTCATGTAACCCAATAATGCCCAGCTGTAGGAGAGTGGGGAGGGGTTAAAACTCATGTAACCCAATAATGCCCAGCTGTAGGAGAGGGGAGGGGTTAAAACTCATGTAACCCAATAATGCCCAGCTGTAGGAGAGTGGGGAGGGGTTAAAACTCATGTAACCCAATAATGCCCAGCTGTAGGAGAGGGGAGGGGTTAAAACTCATGTAACCCAATAATGCCCAGCTTGATATTGCTAAAATTGGTAATACAATTAGTCAGTTGTCTTCCCTACATACACAAACAAACAGCATTCAATAATTGGCATATACATTAGTCTTACAGAATTCCCACGTGGGCGAGGATATTGGAAATATAATCAAACCTAGTGGATGACAACTTGTTTTTAACCAGAACAGAATAATTTATAACTGACTTTTTCCGACATAACATAGGTACAGCAGATCCCCTTATTGTAATGGACACGTTTAAATGTGCCTTTAGAGGCCATGCAATTCAGTACTCATTTCTAAAATGAGTCCCCTGTAGCTCAGTTGGTAGAGCAAGGCGCTTGCAACGCCAGGGTTGTGGGTTCGTTTCCCACGGGGGGCCAGTATGAAAATGTATGCACTCACTAACTGTAAGTCGCTCTGGATAAGAGCGTCTGCTAAATGACTAAAATGTGAAACAAAAGCAATTTAGGTCAAAAGAGTTCATATTAACAAAGGAAATAGAAGGACTAACAGTACAGCTAGATAGCAATACAAACTGTAACATAGAGGCACATAATAAGTTAGAGGAAAAACTAATAGAAATGGAGGAACTTATTCAAGAAAGATCAAGTGTAATATATTATAAAAATAAAGCGAACTGGATGGAATATGGGATAAAATGCACCAAATTATTTTTCTTCAACATAGAAATGCTACCAAAAATAATTTACTGAAACTTGTTCCAACAGCCATATCTCAGACTGCCCATCTTAATCTTTTATTTTTATTGGCCAGTCTGAGATATGGCTTTTTCTTTGCAACTCTGCCTAGAAGGTCAGCATCCCGGAGTCACCTCTTCACTGTTGACGTTGAGACTGGTGTTTTTAATTAAGCTGCCAGTTGAGGACCTGTGAGGCGTCTGTTTCTCAAACTAGACACTCAAATGTATTTGTCCTCTTGCTCAGTTGTGCACCGGGGCCTCCTACTCCTCTTTCTATTCTGGTTAGAGCCAGTTTGCGCTGTTCTGTGAAGGGAGTAGTACACAGCGTTGTACGAGATCTTCAGTTTCTTGGCAATTTCTCGCAAGGAATAGCCTTCATTTCTCAGAACAAGAATAGACTGATGAGTTTCAGAAGAAAGTTATTTGTTTCTGGCCATTTTGAGCCTGTAATCGAACCCACAATTGCTGATGCTCCAGATAATAATAATAATAATAATAATAATATGCCATTTAGCAGACGCTTTTATCCAAAGCGACTTAGTCATGCGTGCATCATTTTTTTTGTGTATGGGTGGTCCCAGGGATCGAACCCACTACCTTGGCGTTACAAGTCTCAACTAGTCTCAAGAAGGCCAGTTTAATTGCTTCTTTAATCAGCACAACAGTTTTCAGCTGTGCTAACATAATTGCAAAAGGGTTTTCTAATGATCAATTAGCCTTTTAAAATGATAAACTTGGATTAGCAAACACAACGTGCCATTGGAACACAGGACTGACGGTTGCTGATAATGGGCCTCTGTACGCCTATGTAGATATTCCATTAAAAATCAGCCGTTTCCGGCTACAATAGCCATTTACAACATTAACAATGTCTACACTGTATTTCTGATCAATTTGATGTTATTTTAATGGACAAAAAAATTACTTTTCTTTCGAAAACAAGGACATTTCTAAGTGACCCCAAACTTTTGAACGGTAGTGTGTGTTTTCGTTTGTCATCTCCACTAACCAAATTTAATTGTAAGGACTCTATTAATAATGTAAAATGAACAGCTGTACAGAAAGACTCATGTGAAGGCCTAATTATGGAGAAGGAACCTCTAGATGCAATTAAAGCCTTCAAGTCAGGACAAACTCCAGGGCTGGATGGCATACCAGTTGAGGTATATCAAATATTGTTTTATGTACTCAGAGGTCCTTTATTAGCATGTTTTAACCACTCCTATAAAAATGGTAGATTATCAGACACTCAACAAGAAGGTCTGATTTCATTATTACTGAAACAGGACCCAGGTGGTAAATATAAAATATAAAAAAGTGGAGACCCCTTACACTTCAGTGTTGTGATGCAAAAATTCTAGCAAAATGCATAGTATTAAAAAGGTATTGTCAGATATTATTCATCCTAATCAGACAGGTTCTTTACATGGACGATACATTGGAGATAATATAAGACAAGTACTGGAAACAATAGAACACTATGAAAAATCTGGGAAACCAGGCCTGCTATTCATAACAGACTTTGAAAAGGCTTTTGATAAAGTACGACTGGAATGTATATATAAACTTTCTGAGAAGTAGCCATTATTTACTATTTTACAGCTAGGATTACTGTATATAACTTTAACCCATTTTATAAGAGAGTCACTTACAGTACATCACAATACATGCTGTTAACTAAAGTCACTTACAGTACATCATAATACATGCTGTTAACTAAAGTCACTTACAGTACATTATAATACATGCTGTTAACTAAAGTCACTTACAGTACATCATAATACATGCTGTTAACTAAAGTCACTTACAGTACATTATAATACATGCTGTTAACTAAAGTCACTTACAGTACATTATAATACATGCTGTTAACTAAAGTCACTTACAGTACATTATAATACATGCTGTTAACTAAAGTCACTTACAGTACATCATAATACATGCTGTTAACTAAAGTCACTTACAGTACATTATAATACATGCTGTTAACTAAAGTCACTTACAGTACATTATAATACATGCTGTTAACTAAAGTCACTTACAGTACATTATAATACATGCTGTTAACTAAAGTCACTTACAGTACATTATAATACATGCTGTTAACTAAAGTCACTTACAGTACATCATAATACATGCTGTTAACTAAAGTCACTTACAGTACATTATAATACATGCTGTTAACTAAAGTCACTTACAGTACATTATAATACATGCTGTTAACTAAAGTCACTTGCAGTACATTATAATACATGCTGTTAACTAAAGTCACTTACAGTACATCATAATACATGCTGTTAACTAAAGTCACTTACAGTACATTATAATACATGCTGTTAACTAAAGTCACTTACAGTACATTATAATACATGCTGTTAACTAAAGTCACTTACAGTACATTATAATACATGCTGTTAACTAAAGTCACTTACAGTACATTATAATACATGCTGTTAACTAAAGTCACTTACAGTACATTATAATACATGCTGTTAACTAAAGTCACTTACAGTACATCATAATACATGCTGTTAACTAAAGTCACTTACAGTACATTATAATACATGCTGTTAACTAAAGTCACTTACAGTACATTATAATACATGCTGTTAACTAAAGTCACTTACAGTACATTATAATACATGCTGTTAACTAAAGTCACTTGCAGTACATTATAATACATGCTGTTAACTAAAGTCACTTACAGTACATTATAATACATGCTGTTAACTAAAGTCACTTACAGTACATTATAATACATGTTTAGTATGTGTCTGTGATCCCTATGGGCCCTGGTCAAACGTAGTGCACTATATAGGGAATAGGACACAAACACACTGTATAGGGAATAGGGTGCTATTTGGGACAAACACAGTACTGACCCTCTCTCCCTCTGTGTCTCTAGGTGTGAGGAGTACTGACCCTCTCTCCCTCTGTGTCTCTAGGTGTGAGGGGTACTGACCCTCTCTCCCTCTGTGTCTCTAGGTGTGAGGAGTACTGACCCTCTCTCCCTCTGTGTCTCTAGGTGTGAGGAGTACTGACCCTCTCTCCCTCTGTGTCTCTAGGTGTGAGGGGTACTGACCCTCTCTCCCTCTGTGTCTCTAGGTGTGAGGAGTACTGACCCTCTCTCCCTCTGTGTCTCTAGGTGTGAGGAGTACTGACCCTCTCTCCCTCTGTGTCTCTAGGTGTGAGGAGTACTGACCCTCTCTCCCTCTGTGTCTCTAGGTGTGAGGAGTATGCACAGTACAGATATCCAGTGGTCTGCCATCTTGAGTTGGGGCTATGCTGACAACATGCTGAGGCTAAAGAGCAAACAGAGTGAACCGCCCATCAACTTCATACAGTGCTCTCCACTACACCAGGTAAACTATCGGACCAAACCTTTAATATCGCTAAGCCCTAAAGGTAGATTTGTACAGCTGACCAAAGATTAACAACAGGAACCGGGATCCAGAGATTTCCCAGGCGAGCTCCCTCCCACCAAGCTGGTTAACTGAGGTGAATTACAGTACATCACAATACATGTTTAGTATGTTTCTGTGATCCATATGGGCCCTGGTCAAAAGTAGTGCACTATATAGGGAATAGGACACAAACACACTCTCTTGAGGCTGTTAATGACAGATGGAGAAATAGGAGACTCCACAGCACCTTGAGGCTGTTAATGACAGATGGAGAAATAGGAGACTCCACAGCACCTTGAGGCTGTTAATGACAGATGGAGAAATATGAGACTCCACAGCACCTTGAGGCTGTTAATGACAGATGGAGAAATAGGAGACTCCACAGCACCTTGAGGCTGTTAATGACAGATGGAGAAATAGGAGACTCCACAGCACCTTGAGGCTGTTAATGACAGATGGAGAAATAGGAGACTCCACAGCACCTTGAGGCTGTTAATGACAGATGGAGAAATAGGAGACTCCACAGCACCTTGAGGCTGTTAATGACAGATGGAGAAATAGGAGACTCCACAGCACCTACTGTATGAAGAAGACTCCCCATTCAGCTTTGTTAATCATTCCCTCTCTCTAGGTAACAGCGTGTGCCTGGGTGTCTGATGGTTGTCAGCTGTTTACCGGCAGTAGATGTGGAGTCATCACGGCCTACATTAACCGCTTCAGTACATCTACTGTGAGTAGTACAAGCCTCTCCTCTCTCTCTCTCCTTCTCTCTCTCTCTCTCTCCTTCTCTCCTTCTCTCTCTCTCTCGCTCGCTCGCTCGCTCCTTCTCTCTCTCTCCTTCTGTCTCTCTCTCTCTCTCGCTCTCTCTCTCTCTCTCTCTCTCTCTCTCTCTCTCTCTCTCTCTCTCTCTCTCTCTCTCTCTCTCTTTCTCTCCTCTCTCTCTCTCTCTCTCTCTCTCTCTCTCTCTCTCTCTCTCTCTCTCCATAAATATATATATATATATATATACACACTACATGACCAAAGGTATGTGGACACCTGCTCCTCGAACATCTCATTCCAAAATCTTGGGCATTAATATGGAGTTGGTCCCCCCTTTGCTGCTATAACAGCCTCCACTCTTCTGGGAGGCTTTCCACTAGATGTTGGAACATTGCTGTGGGGACTTGCTTCCATTCAGCCTCAAGAGCATTAGTGAGGTCGGGCACTGATGTTTGGTGATTGGGCCTGGCTCGCAGTCGGCGTTCCAATTCATCCCAAAGGTGTTCGATGGGGTTGAGGTCAGGGCTCTGTGCAGGCCAGTCAAGTTCTTCCACACCGATCTCGACAAACCATTTCTGTATGGACCTCGCTTCGTGCATGGGGACATTGTCATGCTGAAACAGGAAAGGACCTTCCCCAAACTGTTGCCACTAAGTTGGAAGCACAGAATCGTCTAGAATGTCATTGTATGCTGTAGCATTAAGATTTCCCTTCACTGGAACTAAGGGGCCTAGCCCAAACCATAAAAAAACATTATTCATCCTCCACCAAACTTTACAGTTGGCACTATGCATTGGGGCAGGTAGCGTTCTCCTGGCATCCGCCAAACTCAGATTAGTCCCTTGGACTGCCAGATGGTGAAGCATGATTCATCACTCCAGAGAACTTCCACTGCTCCAGAGTCCAATGGCGGCGAGCTTTACACCACTCCAGCCGACGCTTGGCATTGCACATGGTGATTTTAGGCCATGGAAATCCATTTCATGAAGCCCCCAACGAACAGTTCTAATGCTGACGTTGCTTCCAGAGGCAGTTTGGAACTCGGTAGTGAGTGTTGCAACCGAGAACAGACGATTTTTACGCAGTACACGCTTCAGCACTCGGTGGTCCCCGTTCTGTCAGCTTGTGTGGCCTACCATTTCGTGGCTGAGCGGTTGTTGCTCCTAGACGTTTCCACTTCACAATAACAGCACTTCGATTTGTCTGTCCATAACACTTTTTTCCAATCTTCCTCTGTCCAGTGTTCTTTTGCCTATCTTAATCTTTTCTTTTTATTGGCCAGTCTGAGATATGGCTTTTTCTTTGCAACTCTGCTTAGAAGGTCAGCATCCCGGAGTCGCCTCTTCACTGTTGACGTTGAGACTGGTGTTTTGCGGGTACTATTTAATGAAGCTGCCAGTTGAGGACCTGTGAGGCATCTGTTTCTCAAACTAGACACTCTAATGTATTTGTCCTCTTGCTCAGTTGTGCACCGGGGCCTCCCACTCCTCTTTCTATTCTGGTTAGAGCCAGTTTGCGCTGTTCTGTGAAGGGAGTAGTACACAGAGTACGAGATCTTCAGTTTCTTGGCAATTTCTCGCATGGAATAGCCTTCATTTCTCAGAACAAGAATAGACTGACGAGTTTCAGAAGAAAGTTATTTGTTTCTGGCCATTTTGAGCTTTGAGTTTTATTGCTTCTTTAATCAGCACAACAGTTTTTAGCTGTGCTAACATAATTGCAAAAGGGTTTTCTAATGATCAATTAGCCTTTTAAAATGATAAACTTGGATTAGCAAACACAACGTGCCATTGGAACACAGGACTGATGGTTGCTGATAATGGGCCTCTGTACGCCTATGAAGATATTCCATTAAAAATCAGCCGTTTCCAGCTACAATAGCCATTTACAACATTAACAATGTATACACTGTATTTCTGATCAATTTGATGTTATTTTAATGGACATAAAAAATTGCTTTTCTTTCGAAAACAATTATTTCTAAGTGACCCCAAACTTTTGAACAGTAGTGTGTGTTAACATTGCCAAAGTAAGTGGAATAGATGATAAATATTAACAGGAAACATTACACTCAGAAGTTCCAAAAGAATAAAGACATTTCAAATGTCATATTATGTCTATATACAGTGTTGTAACAATGTGCAAATAGTTAAAGTACAAAAGGGAAAATAAATAAACATAAATATGGGTTGTATTTACAATGGTGTTTGTTCTTCACTGGTTGCCCTTTTCTTGTGGCAACAGGTCACAAATCTTGCTGCTGTGATGGAACACTGTGGTTTTTCACCCAGTAGATAAGGGAGTTTATCAAAATTGGGTTTGTTTTCTAATTCTTTGTGGGTCTGTGTAATCAGAGGGAAATATGTGTCTCTAATATGGTCATACATTTGGCAGGAGGTTAGGATATGCAGCTCAGTTTCCACCTCATTTTGTGGGCAGTGTGCACATAGCCTGTCTTCTCTTGAGAGCCAGGTCTCTCTCTCTCTCTTTAACAGCACCACATTGAGTACAGTACCGTGGGTCTCCATGGCAACACCCTCAGTCACCCTCCCCCTCCACCCATCCTCCTCTCTCCATCCTTCCGTCCGTCTGCCTCCACATCAACACCCACTGACCACCATTATCCCTCCCCTAGACCCCCACAGTGCATACTCTCTGTCTCGCTCCATCGCTCTCTCCCTCTCTCATTCTCTATCTCTCACTCTCGCTCTCTCCCTCTCTCATTCTCTCTCTGTCTCGCTCCATCGCTCTCTCCCTCTCTATCTCTCTCTCACTCTCTATCTATCTCTCTCTCTCTCTCTCTCTCTCTCTCTCTCTCTATCTCTCTCCCATTCTCTCTCTCTCTCTCTCTCTCTCTCTCTCTCTCTCTATCTCTCTCTCACTCTCTCACTCTCTATCTCTCTCTCTCTCTCTCGCTCTCTCTCTCTCCCTCTCTCTATCAATTGAATTAAATTAAATTCATTAGACTTTATTGACATGGCAAGTTCAATAACTTACATTGTCAAAGTATAATTATTTGTACTGAATGATAATTTTGGGAAAGAAAGATTCTCTTAGGTCTGAGTATTTGTCACAGTGTAATAGGAAATGCAGCTCTGTCTCTACCTCTCTCCGGGGGCAGAGTGAGCACAGCCTGTCCTCTCTGGGCAGCCAGGTTTGCCTGTGACAACCGGTCTCTATAGCCAGACTGTGCTCACTGAGTCTGTACCTAGTCAGTGTTTTCCTCAGTTTTCTATCAGTCACAGTGGTCAGATAGTCTGCCACCATGTACTGTCTGTTTAGAGCCAAATAGCATTGAAGTTGACTTTGATTTTTTGTGGTGTCTTTCCAATAGGTGATATATTTTTCTTTTTGCTTTGTGATGATTTGGTTGGGCCAGATTTTCTGAGTGCTGTCCTGAGGCTCTATGAGGTTGGTTTTGGTTAGTGAACTGAGCCTCAGAACCAGCTGGCTGAGGGGACTCTTCTCTTGATTCATCTCTTGACATAGTAGAGCTGTGTGATGGAATGTTTTGGGGTCACTTGTTTTTAGATGGTTGTAAAATGTTATGGCTTTTTTTTCTATTTGAATAAGGAGGGGGTATTGGCCCAATTCTGCTCTACATGCGTTATTTTGAGTTTTTCTTTGCACTTGCAATACAGTCTTGGAAAACTCTGCATGCAGTGTTTCGATTGGATGTTTGTCCCATTTGCTCAATTCATTATTAGAGAGCGGACCCCATACTTCGCTGCCATATAGAGCAATTGGTTCTATAACTGATTGGAAAATCTTAAGCCAGATTCTAATTGGAATTTCAATTTTAATGTTCCTTTTAATGGCATAGAATGCTCTTCTTGCTTTGTCTCTCAGCTCATTCACAGCCATGTGAAAGCTACCTGTGTTGCTGATATTTAGTCCTAGATATGTGTAGTTTTTGGTGTGTTCTAATAGAACTGTGTCCAAATAGAATTTATATTTGTGATCCTGATTTCTGGACCTTTTTTGGAATATCATTATATTCGGGATTTTTAGGTTAAGTGTCAGAGCCCTGGTCTGACAGAACCTGTGCAGATGATCTAGATGCTGCTGTAACCCCTCCTTAGTGGGAGACAGTAGCACCAGGTCATCTGCGTACAGCAGACACTTGATTTCAGTGTTGTGTAGGGTGAGACCAGGTGCTGCAGATTCTGCTAATGTTTTTGCCAATTCATTAATGTAGATGTTAAATAGTGTTGGACTTATTGGGCAGCCCTGTTTCACTCCACGTCCCTGAGAGAAGAAGTCTGTTTGCTTGTTGCCGATTTTAACCGCACATTTGTTTTTAGTGTACATTGATTTAATAACATCATATGTTATCCCTCCAATACCACTTTCTATTAGCTTATTAAAAAAAGACCTTTGTGACAAATTAAATCAAATGCTTTCTTGAAGTCTACAAAACATGAGTAGATTTAGCCTTTGTTGTGGTTGACTTGTTTGTCAGTTAGTGTGGAGGGTGTAAATGTGGTCTGGTGTACGATCATTTGTTACAAATCCAATCTGGCTTCTGCTCAGGACGTTGTGTTCATCAAGGAAATGACGTGGTCTGCTATTTATAATACTGCAGAGAATTTACCCCAAGTTGCTGTTAACGCAAATTCCTCTGTAATTATTTGGGTGAAATTTGTCTAAATTTTTATAGATTGGTGTGATCAATCCTTGGTTCCAAATATCGGGGGAAATACCTGCAGTGAGGATAATGTTCAATAGTTAGAGTATATCTGAATTTGTGGTCTATATATTTGATCATTTCATTTAAAATACCATCAGCACCACAGGCCTTTTTGGGTTGGAGAGTGCATCGTTTTTCCAATAATTATTGTTCTGTAATTGGGGTATCCACAAGATTCTGATAGTCTTTGACTGCTGATTCAAGGATTTGTAATTTTTCTTGTATATCTTGTTGTTCTGGGCTCTTTGTTATATTGCTGTAGAGGTTTGCAAAGTGATTTCTCCACATATCCCCATTTTGGATATCCAATTCCTCATGATGAGGTTTGTTTAATTTATTCAAATTCTCCCAGAAGTGGGTTGATGGATTCCTCAATTACATCCAGCTGATTTCTAATGTGCTGTTCCGTTTTTGTTCTTAGGGTGTGTTTGTATTGCTTCAGTGTTTCCCCATTTTGAAAGAGTATTTTTTTGTTGTCTGGTTCTCTGTGTTTCTGATTAGATACACTACCGGTCAAAAGTTTTAGAACACCTACTCATTCAAGGGTTTTTCTTTATTTTTACTATTTTCTACATTGTAGAATAATAGTGAAGACATCAAATCTATGAAATAACACAGATGGAATCATGTAGTAACCAAAAAAGTGTTAAACAAATCAAAATATATTTTATTCTGTCACGATCGTCTGAGGGAGAGGACCAAGGTGCAGCGTTGAAAGCAAACATATTTATTTTATCAAGATCACACGATCAAAACAACGAAACGTGACGTCCTTGGTTACAAAAACAAACCAACACGGAACAAGAAACCACAACACAAAGTGAAAAGACCGATAGTTAAATATGGCTCCCAATCAGAGACAACCAGCTGTCACTCGTTGCCTCTGATTGGGAGTCACTCAGCCCAACATAGAAAATCAAACATAGAATACACACCCTGGCTCAACATAACATTGTCCCCAGAGCCAGGGCGTGACAGTACCCCCCCCTAAAGGCGCGGACTCCGACCGCGCCAACTAAATCCCACAGGGGAGGGACCGGGTGGGCACTCCGCCTTGGCGGCGGATCCGGCTCCGGGCCTGATCCCCACTCCCTCTCCAACCCCCCAAAGTACCCCTGGTCCGGTCTGGCCCCACTGGCCGGAGCCGGACTGACGATACGCACCCCTGGCTTGGTGCGTGGAGCAGGAATGGACCGGACTGGGCTGGCGACGCGCACCACAGACTTGGTGCGGAGAGCAGGAACGGGCCGGACAGGGCTGACGAAACGCACCACAGACTTGGTGCGGAGAGCAGGCACGGGCCGTGCCGGACTGATGACGCACACCACTGGCTTGGTGCGGGGAGCTTGGATGGGCCGGACTGGGCTGGCGACGCACCCCGTAGGCTTGGTGCGTGGAGCAGGGACTGGCCGGGCTGGGCTGGCGACGCACACCGTAGGCTTGGTGCGGAGAGCAGGAACGGGCCGGACAGGGCTGACGAAACGCACCACAGACTTGGTGCGGGGGGCAGGCACGGGCCGTGCCAGACTGATGACGCACACCACTGGCTTGGTGCGGGGAGCTTGGATGGGCTGGACTGGGCTGGCGACGCACCCCGTAGGCTTGGTGCGTGGAGCAGGGACAGGCCGGGCTGGGCTGGTGACGCGCACCGTACACTTGGTGCGAGGGGCTGGAACAGGCCGGACCGTACTGGGGACACACACCACTGGCTCTACCTCGGGATCTGGAACGGGCCGGACCGGACTGGTAATACACCCCAGTACCTCTCGCCGTGCCTCTACATCCTCCATCCCCTCTTCGACCAGTGGCCCCCGTAACCTGGCGGCCTCCTCTGGCAACCCGCTGGGCCGCTCTATCGCGGCCTCCTGCTGGTCCGACGTCGTGAGCCCCCCCTAAAAAAATTCTGGGGGTCTCTCCTCCCCGTGGGCCAGGCCTCCATCGTTCTCGCCAGACTCTCACCCCACTGCTCCAAAGTCCAACCTCTCTCCTCTTCTCTTGGCTTGGCCCAGTCGAGACTCCTACTCAACTGCTCCCAAGTCCATCCTCTCTCTTCTTCACGCTGCTTGGTCCTGTTATGGTGGTTTCTTCTGTCACGATCGTCTAAGGAGGGAGAGGACCAAGGCGCAGCGTTGAAAGCAAACATATTTATTTTATCAAGATCACACGATCAAAACAACGAAACGTGACGTCCTTGGTTACAAAAACAAACCAACACGGAACAAGAAACCACAACACAAAGTGAAAAGACCGATAGTTAAATATGGCTCCCAATCAGAGACAACCAGCTGTCACTCGTTGCCTCTGATTGGGAGTCACTCAGCCCAACATAGAAAATCAAACATAGAATACACACCCTGGCTCAACATAACATTGTCCCCAGAGCCAGGGCGTGACATATATTTGAGATTCCTCAAATAGCCACCCATTGCCTTGATGACAGCTTTGCACACTCTTGGCATTCTCTCAACCAGCTTCATGAGGTAGTCACCTGGAATGCATTTCAATTAACAGGTGTGCCTTCTTAAAAGTTAATTTGTGGAATTTCTTTCCTTAATGCGTTTGAGCCAATCAGTTGTGTTGTGACAAGGTAGGGGTGGTATACAGAAGATAGCCCTATTTGGTAAAAGACCAAGTCCATCATTACTTTAAGACATGAAGGTCAGTCAATATGGAACATTTCAAGAACTTTGAAAGTTTCTTCAAGTGCAGTCGCAAAAACCATCAAGCGCTATGATGAAACTGGCTCTCATGAGGACCGCCACAGGAATGGAAGACCCAGAGTTACCTTTGCTGCAGAGGATAAGTTCATTAGAGTTACCAGCTTCAGAAATTGCAGCCCAAATACATTCTTCACAGAGTTCAAGTAACAGACACATCTCAACATCAACTATTCAGAGGAGACTGTGTGAATCAGGCCTTCATGGTTGAATTGCTGCAAAGAAACCACTACTAAAGGACACTAATAAGAAGAAGAGACTTGCTTGGGCCAAGAAACACGAGCAATGTACATTGGACCGGTGGTTCCAACCGTGTCTTTGTGAGACGCGGTGTGGGTGAACGGAAGAACTCTGCATCTGTATTTCCCACCGTAAAGCATGGAGGAGGAGGTGTTATGGTGTGGGGGTGCTTTGCTGGTGACACTGACTGTGATTTATTTAGAATTCAAGGCACACTTAACCAGCATGGCTACCACATCATTCTGCAGTGATACGCCGTCCCATCTGGTTTGGGCTTAGTGGGATTATCATTTATTTTTCAACAGGACAATGACCCAACACACCTCCAGGCTTTGTAAGGGCTATTTTACCAAAAGAGATTGGATTTTTTTGGCTACTAATTGTTTTTTGGTAGATTTCTGTACTGTTTGCACTCCATCTATAGGCCTGTTTTAGTATCATGTCATTTATTGGGCCATGATGCTTCATGGTTGGGTTCTGCTCTTCTCAGATACACTGTGATTTTACTGTGGTCAGAGAGAGGTGTTAGTGGGCTGACTGTAAAGGCTCTGAGAGACTCTGGGTTCAGGTCGGTGATGAAGCAGTCTACAGTACTGCTGCCAAGGGATGAGCTGTAGGTGTACCTACCAAAAGAGTCCCCTCTTAAGCTACCATTGACTATGTACAGACCCAGTGTTCAATAGAGGTTCAGGAGATGGTCTCCATTTTTGTTTTTCACTTTGTCATAGTTGTTTCTAGGGGAGGATGTGGGGAGGGAAAGGTTGTTGCTTCCCGGTAGGTGTTTGTCCCCATGACTGTTAATAGTGTCTAGTTCTACTGCTGTTCTAGCATTCAGGTCTCCACAGACCAGCACGTTGCCTTGGGCCTGAAAGTGACTAATCTCCCCCTCTAGAATGGAGAAACTCTCTTCATTGAAGTAGGGTGACTCTGAGGGGGGAATGTCTGTGCCACAGAGGAATACATTTTAATCGGTTAAGATGGCCTCCTTATTGATATTTATCCAGAATTCTCCTGTTTTGATCAATTCCATTGAATGACTTAGTTCGCTAGTTAGTAAATACAATAGTAGCATTTTTCTCCCTGAAGCTGCTATTTCTGGAGTTCTTTACTTGGTGATGTGTGTATCTTCCTCCTCCTCCACCTCCTCCTCCTCCTCCTCCTCCTCCCTGTGTGTATCTAGATGTTAACCCCCTCCTCCCTGTGTGTATCTAGATGTTAACCCCCTCCTCCCTGTGTGTATCTAGATGTTAACTCCCTCCTCCCTGTGTGTATCTAGATGTTAACTCCCTCCTCCCTGTGTGTCTCTAGATGTTAACTCCCTCCTCCCTGTGTGTCTCTAGATGTTAACCCCCTCCTCCCTGTGTGTATCTAGATGTTAACCCCCTCCTCCCTGTGTGTATCTAGATGTTAACCCCCTCCTCCCTGTGTGTATCTAGATGTTAACCCCCCCCTCCCTGTGTGTATCTAGATGTTAACCCCCTCCTCCTCCTCCTCCTCCCCCCTCCACCTCCTCCTCCTCCTCCTCCCTGTGTGTATCTAGATGTTAACCCCCTCCTCCCTGTGTGTATCTAGATGTTAACCCCCTCCTCCCTGTGTGTATCTAGATGTTAACTCCCTCCTCCCTGTGTGTATCTAGATGTTAACTCCCTCCTCCCTGTGTGTCTCTAGATGTTAACCCCCTCCTCCCTGTGTGTATCTAGATGTTAACCCCCTCCTCCCTGTGTATCTAGATGTTAACCCCCTCCTCCCTGTGTATCTAGATGTTAACCCCCTCCTCCCTGTGTGTATCTAGATGTTAACCCCCTCCTCCCTGTGTGTATCTAGATGTTAACCCCCTCCTCCCTGTGTGTATCTAGATGTTAACCCCCTCCTCCCTGTGTATCTAGATGTTAACCCCCTCCTCCCTGTGTGTATCTAGATGTTAACCCCCTCCTCCCTGTGTATCTAGATGTTAACCCCCTCCTCCTCCTCCTCCCTGTGTGTCTCTAGATGTTAACTC
>NW_028159576.1:45000-50000 GCF_964263955.1 Coregonus lavaretus
CACAACAACATGTGGAATAAGTCAAGGGGTATGAATACTTTCTGAAGGCGCTGTAGACTAGTCTACCCACACTGTATCTGCAAGCTGTTGGCTAGAGAGCACATGCCAAGACCAGGGTGGGGGCACATTCGCTATAGAAGACCATTTTTGGCAATGGAAACCCATTTTAACTTGGATTGTTTTATTCGGTACATTGGAACATAACAAACGTTATGTTTCTGTACGCTACATCATCACAGACTTTTATCTGCAACAAATCAATTTAATGGAAACATCTCTGCTGGGAAAATGCACATATTGTTTTTATACACATTTTTGAATATTCGCAAGGAAATCTGTCGCCAATTGGATGGAAACTTAGCTAGTGACACAAAGATGTTGTGAATGAGCGGGGGCTTCCTGAATGAATGTAAATAACACACCTCTTTCCTTTCCCTGTCATCACAACCATTCAGGCTGTGGAGCACTTGGGACTTGAAGCCAGTGAGAGAGATCACCTTCCCCAAGTCTAACAAGCCCATCATCAGCCTGACGTATTCATGTGACGGCCACCACCTCTACACAGCTAACAGCGAGGGGACGGTCATGGCCTGGTGTAGGAGAGACCAGCAGAGGATGAAACTGCCCATGTTCTACAGCTTCCTCTCTAGCTACGCCGCCAGCTGACAGACAGGGCCTTAAAGGACTACACTACCCACAATCCTCCCCGAGAGACGTGATTACAATACCCACAGTCCTATTCTGACGCATGGCTCCAGACTACCCGCTTAGAGACCGCATGTTGAGTCAGAACTACAATACCCACAGTCCTCTGCTCTTATGGCGGCCCCCAGACCTCCCGGCATTTTGAGTCAGAACTACAATACCCATAGTTCTCTTCTCTTCTGACGCATTGCTCCAGACTACCCTGGGACAAAACTACAATAACCACAGTTCTCCAGGCGGAGAGAACAGCCCGAGCCTCTCCGTGAGCAGTCAGTCCCCTTCTCTCCCCCCGCCGGGAGACCCGCCTCCGGCAATCTACAGCCATTTTCGTGCAAGCAGACTAGCGGCTGTAAACATTAAGCTATGATATGATATTAAAGATCTGTAGATATACTGGTATGTAACAGGGCAGAGCAGGGGGGAGGAGGCTGGGGCTGTCATGGAAACCAACCTTTTGTTCTGATTGTTGTTCTGATTGTATGATTTTTGTTTTGTTTGAGTTTGGTCTTTTTTGCTTTTGGAATATTTTCGTTTTGTTGTCGTGGTAATAATGTTCCTTCCTTCTGAAATGTGTTGCTGATGACTTGATTGGTTGACTGTCCTGGTGAGCTGCTACATACCCTCTCACCAATCCCAAGTCAGACCAAAGGCCCCGCCTCTGCTAGTGTCTGACCAATCCAAAGCCAGAGCAGAGGGTTGAAGACCCCCCCCCCCCCCCCCCCCCCCCCCCCCGCCTCGTCTCTCCTTTACGGCCAACGCATGTGTCTCTCTGCATGAGTCACCTGACCGATGGCTCTTATTCCTTAGAGACCAGGAAAAGCTGCAGTGACAGGGATGGAGACACTCTGCATATCTGTCACCTACCTGGAGATGGCCTGGCCCTGCATGGTCCTATGGGGACTGAGATACCCCTCCTGTCGACTCTGAACTCTAGACTACGTAAACCAGCTAGGGTTGTGGAGGTGGGATCTGGGATGATAGGAGTCACTGCTCCGTGTGTTGCCTGTAATGCCCTGGACTGATCTGGGATGATAGGAGTCACTGCTCCGTGTGTTGCCTGTAATGCCCTGGACTGATCTGGGTTGATAGGAGTCACTGCTCCGTGTGTTGCCTGTAATGCCCTGGACTGTGCCCTAATAAATGCCCTCTTCTTGCATGCTGGAATGAAGGAGACTGAGGGGGAATGTATACATGTGTGTGTGGATGTGTAGGTGTGTGTGTGTGGATGTGTAGGTGTGTGTGTGAAAGCAATAACTCCGTTATGTTCCTACCTTGTTTAATCCTGCTCCTTGTTGTGTCCATTTTGTTAAAGTGCTGTTGTCATCATCTCTTATTACCAATGAAAGCTGAGAATTATCTTCTGTTCTGTCCTTGTGTTTACTGGCCTCTCCTCTTCAAGGCACTGCAGCCATCAGCTTGCTGGAGATCTGATCTATCATAGGACAGAGGGGAAAGAACCCAGCATCACGTTCCTAGAACCATACCTCTGTCGTCCTTACACTTCATCTTCTAGTTCACCAGTAGGATTTGGAGCCAGAGAGATAAGAGAGTGTAGGAGTGTCTGTCCCCTGAACTCTCCTCTCCTTCACAGCCCTGTAGAAGTGGTGGCTTGATCCAGACAGCCTGTCCCCTGAGCTCTGCTCTCCTTCACAGCCCTGTAGAAGTGGTGGCTTGATCCAGACAGCCTGTCCCCTGAGCTCTGCTCTCCTTCACAGCCCTGTAGAAGTGGTGGCTTGATCCAGACAGCCTGTCCCCTGAGCTCTGCTCTCCTTCACAGCCCTGTAGAAGTGGTGGCTTGATCCAGACAGCCTGTCCCCTGAGCTCTGCTCTCCTTCACAGCCCTGTAGAAGTGGTGGCTTGATCCAGACAGCCTGTCCCCTGAGCTCTGCTCCAGTCTCCTGCTGCCAGGATTACAGACCACTGGGGAGCTGCTTTAACATCCCAGGACACATCAAATCACCCTTGTAATTAGTAATCAATTAAATGAGTGTCTATCTCCACTTCTACACAATGAGAGAGAGAGAGAGAGAGAGAGAGAGAGAGAGAGAGAGAGAGAGAGAGAGAGAGAGAGACAGAGAGAGAGAGACAGAGAGAGAGAGAGAGAGAGAGAGAGAGAGAGAGAGACTGAATCACACACACTCCATAGAGATATATATACTGTATGTACACACTCCATAGATGTACAGTGCATTCGGAAAGAATTCAGAACACTTGACTTTTACACATTTTGAGAGGTTACAGCCTTATTCTAAAATGGATTAAATTGTTTATTTTCCTCATCAATCTACACACAATACCCCATAATGACAAAGCAAAAGCAGTTTTTTAAATAAAAAAATTAAAAATGGATATGACATTTACATAAGTATTCAGACCCTTTACTCAGTACTTTGTTGAAGCACCTTTGGCAGCGATTACAGCCTTGAGTCTTCTTGGGCATGACGCTACAAGCTTGGCACACCTGTATTTGGGGATTTTCTCCCATTCTTCTCTGCAGATGCTCTCAAGCTCTGTCAGGTTGGATGGGGAGCGTTGCTGCACAGCTATTTTCAGGTCTCTCCAGAGATGTTTGATCGGGTTCAAGTCAGGGCTCTGGCTGGGCCACTCAAGGACATTCAGAGACTTGTCCCGAAGCCACTCCTGCATTCTCTTGGCTATGTGCTTTGGGTCGTTGTCCTGTTGGAAGGTAAACCTTCACCCCAGTCTGAGGTCCTGAGCGCTCTGGAGCAGGTTTTCATCAAGGATCTCTCTGTACTTTGCTCCATTCATCTTTCCCTCGATCCTGACTAGTCTCCCAGTCCCTGCCGCTGAAAAACATCCCCACAGCATGATGCTGCCACCACCATGCTTCACCATAGGGATGGTGCCAAGAGGTTTCCTCTAGAAGTGACGCTTGGCATTCAGGCCAAAGAGTTCAATCTTGGTTTCATCAGACCAGAGAATCTTGTTTCTCATGGTCTGAGAGTCTTTAGGTGCCTTTTGGCAAACTCCAAGTGGGCTGTCATGTGCCTTTTACTGAGGAGTGGCTTCCGTCTGGCCACTCTACCATAAAGGCCTTTGGTGGAGTGCTGCAGAGATGGTTGTCCTTCTGGAAGGTTCTCCCATCTCCACAGAGGAACTCTGGAGCTCTGTCAGAGTGACCATCAGGTTCTTGGTCACCTCCCTGACCAAGGCCCTTCTCCCCGATTGCTCAGTTTGGCCTGGTGTCCAGCTCTAGGAAGAGTCTTGGCGGTTCCAAACTTCTTCCATTTAAGAATGATGGAGGCCACTGTGTTCTTGGGGACCGACAATGCTGCAAACATTTTTTGGTACCCTTCCCCAGATCTGTGCCTCGACACAATCCTGTCTCGGAGCTCTACGGACAATTCCTTTGACCTCATGGCTTGGTTTTTGCTCTGACATGCACTTTCAACTGTGGGACCTTATGTAGACAGGTGTGTGCCTTTCCAAATCATGTCCAATCAATGTAATTTACCACAAGTGGACTCTAATCAAGTTGTAGAAATATCTCAAGGATAATCAATGGAAACAGGATGCACCTGAGCTCAATTTCGA
This sequence comes from Coregonus lavaretus, assembly GCF_964263955.1. Lineage (NCBI taxonomy): Eukaryota > Metazoa > Chordata > Actinopteri > Salmoniformes > Salmonidae > Coregonus > Coregonus lavaretus. Next base: position 49,261 of record NW_028159576.1, read on the forward strand.
GTCTCATAGCAAATGGTCTGAATACTTATGTAAATAAGGTATTTCTGTTTTCATTTAGTTATACATTTGCAAACATTTCTAACAACCTGTTTTCGCTTTGTCATTATGGGGTATTGTGTGTAGATTGATCCAATTTTTTAAAAATGTAACCCATATTAGAATAAGGCTGTAACGTAGAAAATGTGGAAAAAGTCAAAGGGTCTGAATACTTTCTGAATGCACTGTACATACTGTATGTACACACTCTATAGATATAAATATGTACACACTCCATAGATATAAATATGTACACACTCCATAGTTATAAATATGTACACACTCCATAGATATAAATATGTACACACTCCATAGATATAAATATGTACACACTCCATAGATATAAATATGTACACACTCCATAGATATAAATATGTACACACTCCATAGTACACACTCCATAGATATAAATATGTACACACTCCATAGATATAAATATGTACACACTCCATAGTACACACTCCATAGATATAAATATGTACACACTCCATAGATATAAATATGTACACACTCCATAGATATAAATATGTACACACTCCATAGATATAAATATGTACACACTCCATAGTACAAATATGTACACACTCCATAGTACACACTCCATATATATAAATATGTACACACTCCATAGTACAAATATGTACACACTCCATATATATAAATATGTACACATTCCATAGTACAAATATGTACATTTTACATTT
>NW_028159576.1:55000-87500 GCF_964263955.1 Coregonus lavaretus
TGCTCTGGTGGATTCTGGCGCCGAAGCCAACATAATGGACATCAAGCTGGCACGCCAACTGGGACTGGAGAACCTCCGTTTGACACCTCCTATTCCTGCCCGGGCACTGGACGGACACTTACTCGGATCGGTCACTCATGTCACGGCCCCGGTCTCGATGGGTCTGTCCGGAAACCATCAAGAAACTATCCAGTTTCACCTGCTCCCCTCTCCAGGCCAACCCCTCATCCTGGGTTACCCATGGCTCCGCCGGCACAACCCTCAGCTCGACTGGGTGACCGGGGTGATCAGGGAGTGGGGAGAGGACTGCCACCGAACCTGCCTGCTTGCTGCCGCACTACCCCCTCGGCCAGTACCTACTAACTCCGCTCCTGACCTCTCCAATGTCCCAGAATGCTACCATGGTCTCAGAGAGGTGTTTAACAAAGCAAGAGCCACATCTCTGCCCCCTCACCGACCGTACGACTGTGCCATCGACCTCCTCCCTGGAACAGCCCCTCCAAGGGGTCGTCTTTATTCATTGTCTGCTCCTGAAAGAAAGTCCATGGAGGACTACATCAATGGCTCTCTGTCCGCAGGATTAATCCGTTCATCTTCATCTCCTGCTGGTGCTGGCTTCTTCTTTGTGGGGAAGAAGGACGGATCTCTTCGCCCCTGCATCGACTACAGGGGACTCAACGACATCACAGTGAAAAACCGTTACCCTCTGCCTCTGCTCACCTCTGCTTTTGAGTTGCTCCAGGGAGCCACTGTTTTTACCAAGTTGGATCTCAGAAACGCTTACCACCTAGTGCGGATCCGGGAGGGAGATGAATGGAAAACCGCATTCAATACACCAACAGGCCACTACGAGTATCTGGTTATGCCTTTTGGCCTCACCAATGCTCCTGCTGTGTTCCAGGCTCTAGTGAATGATGTACTGCGGGACATGTTAAACAAGTTTGTCTTCGTTTACCTGGATGACATCCTAATCTACTCCAGAAACCTGTCTGAACACACCCGCCATGTCCAGCAAGTCCTTCATCGTCTTCTGGAGAATTCCCTCTACGCCAAGGCAGAGAAATGTGAGTTTCACGTCAAGACAGTGGCCTTCCTGGGGTACATAGTGGCAGAGGGAAGTATCCAAATGGATCCTGCCAAAGTATCAGCAGTCACTTCATGGCCAGTTCCGGAGAACAGAAAGAAGCTGCAACAGTTTCTGGGGTTTGCTAACTTCTACAGAAAGTTTATCCGGAACTACAGTACCGTTGCTGCCCCTCTCACTGCTCTAACCAGCACCAAGCAACCCTTCACCTGGACCCCAGCAGCCGACAAAGCCTTCAGTACCCTCAAGGTGAGGTTCACCTCCGCTCCCATCCTCCAGATGCCTGATGTGGACCGGCAATTCATTGTGGAGGTGGACGCCTCGGATGTGGGAGTTGGTGCTGTGATTTCTCAGTGGGCTGCGGAGGATAGGAAGCTCCATCCCTGTGCCTTTTTCTCACGTCGGTTGTCCCCCTCTGAGTGCAATTACGACATAGGGAACCGTGAGCTGCTGGCTGTGAAGCTTGCCTTGGAGGAGTGGCGTCACTGGCTGGAGGGGTCCACCATTCCATTTCTCGTTTGGACCGATCATAAGAACTTGGAGTACATCCGCACGGCCAAACGGTTGAACTCCAGGCAGTCCCGCTGGGCCCTGTTCTTCACCAGGTTTAATTTCACTCTGTCATACCGGCCAGGATCACGCAACACCAAGCCAGACGCCCTCTCCCGTCAATTCCAGAAGGATGACACCCCCTCCAAGGACCCTGTGTCGATTCTGCCAAGTCCCTGCATCGTTGCAGCTCTGACCTGGGCTGTTGAGGAACAGGTGCTGGAGGCTCTCCGTAACCAGCCAGGTCCCAGCACTTGCCCAGCTGACCGCCTTTTTGTCCCCGAAGACCTGAGGTCCCAGGTCGTTCAGTGGGGACATGACTCCCGCCTAGCTTGTCACCCTGGCTCCACCCGCACTTACAACCTGCTCGCCCAGAGGTTCTGGTGGCCCTCTCTGAGAAGGGATGTACGGGAATTCGTCCAAGCCTGCCCCATCTGCAACCAACACAAGTCGTCCTGCCAGCCCCCAGCCGGATTGCTGCAGCCCCTGCCTGTGCCCAGACGTCCCTGGTCTCACATCGCCCTTGACTTTGTCACGGGGCTGCCCCCTTCAAGTGGCATGACCGTCATTCTCACCATTGTTGACCGTTTCAGCAAGATGGCACACTTCATTCCCCTCCCCAAGCTCCCAACCGCCAAGGAGACCGCCCAGGTGGTCCTGGAACACGTCTTCCGGATCCACGGACTGCCTAAGGATGTAGTTTCTGACCGTGGTCCACAATTCTCCTCCGCTTTTTGGAAGGAGTTCTGTCACCTGCTGGGAGCCACAGTCAGTCTGACTTCCGGATTCCATCCCCAATCCAATGGGCAGTCAGAGCGGGCTAATCAGGAGCTCGAGAAGGCACTGCGATGCATGACTTCACGCAACCCCCACTCCTGGTCGCAGCAATTGACATGGGTGGAGTACGCACACAATTCTCTGACCTGCTCTGCCATCGGTATGTCCCCTTTCCAATGTGTTTATGGATACCAGCCTCCTCTATTTGCCAGCCAGGAAGAGGAGGTTACTTGCCCATCTGCACTTGCTTTTGCCCGTCGATGTCGCCGCACCTGGTCACAAGCCCGAGCCACACTCCTCAGATCCGTTGCCAGCTACACTACCGGGGCCAACCGTCGGAGAATTCCTGCTCCCACCTACCATGTTGGTCAAAGGGTGTGGTTGTCATCGAAGAACCTGCCACTCAGGGTGGAGTCGCAGAAGCTGGCACCTCGGTTCATTGGCCCATTCCCTATCATAAGAGTGATTAGCCCAACTGCTGTCCGGCTCCAACTGCCTAATTCCCTGAGGGTGCACCCCACTTTCCATGTGTCTAAGATTAAGCCCATCCATGAGAGTCCGCTGGTCCCTGCTGCGCCTTGTCCTCCTCCTCCACGGCTCGTCGATGGTGGTCTGGTTTACACCGTCCGCCGCCTGCTTCGGTCCAGACGGAGGGGTAGGGGTCTCCAGTACCTCATTGACTGGGAGGGCTATGGACCTGAGGAAAGGACCTGGGTGCCAGCTAGTCGGATTGTGGATAGGACTCTCATCACCGCTTTCCACCAACGGCATCCTGATCAACCTGCAATCCGTAGGGGCCGCCCCAGAGGGGTCCCTAACCGTCCTGCCCGCTCGGCTTCCTGTCCTGTGCCTGATCCTGTCTCGGGACCTGTCCCATCTCCCGACCACGGCCCTCCGGCTTCCTCTGAGGATGAGGACGTTCACTCGGACCGTTCGGAGGAGTTCTAGCCCTCCTCCGGCTCCCCTCCTCCCGCCCGGCGTGGTGTTGCTCTTGGGACTTCTGGGGCCGTCCCTTGGGGGGGGGGTTCTGTCATGAGCCTCTCACTCCACCGGGTTACCACCTTAATTTTCTTCCACTCTGCTCACCACTCTCTCTACTCAGCCTAACTAGCTCCACCTGTCCCTGCTCTGCTCTGCTCTAATTACTCTGCCAGCTGCGCTGCATTACCCACTACCTCTCCCAGTATTTAAGGCCCTGTCTTTCAGCTCTCCGGTGTCAGATCGTCTGCAAAGCTCACACCCGGAACCTGTTTGCTCGCGCTTCTGGCTCACCCTGGTTTTGTGACCCCGGACCTGCCTGATTTTTGGATACTCTTCTGCCCCAGGAGATCCAGACCTGCTTCTGCCATAACGACTCCTGACTACTCTTCAATCCCGGTAACTCTGACCAGCCTTCTGCCTTGCTACTACGTATTTTGGATTTCCCTTGAACTGTACTGCTGCCTTGTTTCATTCCGCCCTGTTGTGTCTGTGTCTCCCCCCCCCAGGACTTCTGGACCACCCACCACCGGCTTCATAGGACGCATCGCTGCCACTGGGGGGGGCACAGACCCAGCACATTGGACGGGATCCCTGTTACCCCTGGAGCCTTCATTCACTCCCTACTTCCCTTTTCCCTTAAGTTTTAATAAACTTTCTGGTGTGACGCAATTGTGGTCCTCTGGTCGTCTGTCTGAACCGTGACAACATTTCTGCGTTTATAATTTTTTTTAGTATATTTTAAATGCTAATATTAATATTAAATGTAGCAATTACATGACAAGGGAACAACATTCCCACCACTTTCATTGTCAATAATTACATTTTGCCCATATTCTTGATAAAGAATGTTAATAAACTCACTTGTTTGAGACCACAAAATAAACCAAAATGGCGCTGCTTATAGCTCTATATAAAAAATACTGTTCTTGAAGAAAGCTTGTTCAGAGATTATTTTTATTTTAATTTTTTATGTTAATTCATAATTTCTACACACTTTCTACATGGTTTAAGTCGTTTAAGTTAAGATTCGAGTATTATTATTTTATTCAGACACCATTCAAAACCTCCCGACCCACCAGTTGAGAATCCTCCAGTGGACCATCTACCTCCACCACCACAAAGACAGCAGCATCTCAGCATAGGCCTATTAAATAATGAAAACCTTTCCCTCATTTTCTGACCACAAATGGCAACCTGTTCCCTATATAGTGCACTATAATATAGTATATAGGGTGCCATTTGGTACGCAAAAGCTCACATATTATTATGATGAATGGGAGAAAGGGGTGGTTTTATCTAAATTGTTGTGTAAGATTCGTGGCCTCTGATTCAGCGAGTATCCTAACTGCTGTTCCCTTTCCAAGCTGGACCAATTTGGGAAACCCACGATGATGTCAAAGCGGTTCAAACCGGGATTCCTCTCCCGTCCCCGGTGCGCTCTGCTCTGTTGCTCTACTGCAATACTGGGGCAAATTGAAAATGCGGCGGGTGCCATTTTCACACGCATGGGTGTAGAAGGGAAGTACTAATATTGGAGGGGAGGGAGAGCGCAAGATGGACGGGGTTCATTAAGGTATTTCATCCAGAATACAGTACAAGCAAAGGCGATTTATGTGGCGATTTTTTTCTACCGCGCACTGAAATCGTGATACTGTAACGGTTCAGTGTTCCATACCCCCCGCGCCAAGCAATCGGTCCTTGCTGCTTCAGCACCTGGAGACAGAGGTTCTTGCAGCGTATTTCCTTGTCATAGCGAGGTCTCCCCCAGCTGCTTAATTCTCTCTCCTCCAGATCCAGCTGCTACCCTGGAGCTCTGACTGACAGTACACACGGACCCGACGCGAGCGCGACACAGCCATCCCTCCTCAAACGGAATATGCGTAAACGCACGGCACATTTTTTGGGAGAGATGCGGCACAGCCACAGCAAGCGGCTGATGAGACAATAGCCTATATCTCACCATCAACAATAATACATATTGTGCTTCGTGGTCCGTCATCATTCCATCCGGTCTGCAACGTTCCGGGGTTTCCTTTTCGAGATTGTTCATCCCCCTCGGTGTGATATTTGACAGGTCCCTTTGTTGGGTGGAGTCAAATCCGGAATTCTAGATATTGGAATCATCACTGGCATCATTTCAGGTGGGTGAAACAAACCGCGTTCTTTACGCGGATGTTTTCATGGCTATACTCATACATGCGTTATGACATATTCAAATATTGCATGTGAATTTTGAAATGTTAATGATGAGAAATTAGTGTGTTATCGCTTATTGGCCTTAAAGTATTCTAGAATCTTTGTAGGTTAAGGAAGGGTGCGTGGCTGTTTATTTCTAGCAGGAGAACACAGCCCATATTGCCGTGGTGATAACCAGATGCACCCTTAGATAGTCGAATAAGACCCATAATAAGCCCTATAATTAAACCTGTGTTTATAGTGTCCGGTTATAAAGGTGTGGGGGGTGGTTGGGGTTAGGTTATCAAACCGTAGATGATGACCGGGTCTGTAACAACGTTACCCATTAGCATCGGGTTATAACGGGCTGTATTGGGCGCACCCACCCTGGAAAATGATTACATTGAATAAGCTAGCAGCCTGGTCTCTCAGGCTGTGGTAATGCTGTGCCAAGAAGGCCTTCTAATTACCTATACATTATACTGAATAGACAGACGGCTCCACCTCAAAATATCTGGCCTTTATTTCCAAATATGAATAGAGAAAAGGGAGTCCAATAAGACAGCATATGGAGCGGCTCCGTGAGCCGAATGTACTGTGTGCAACTAGAACATTTGTTTTCCCAGTCCTGATGGTGATGAACGGGCCTGTGATGTAGGATGGCCAGCCCTGTAGGCAGCAACACCAGGTGGGAGAACCAAGCCCACTCTAGTCAGAATGTCCACTGTACAGAATATCTAACTACCTGGGGGGTGAAATAGGCCTATCCTACTGATGGGGATGCAGGATTCACCAATAGGAGGATGCAGGATTCACCAATAGGACATTATTTTCCAGTTTCTTCCTCACTAAACACCCAACAGTAGATAAATCTCAGCATCAATCACTGGGGTGTGGGACTGTGGGGTATTCTGTGTTAACAGCGACTGTGGGAGTGGTTTGATTATTTATTAGATATACCATCTCTGACTAACAACATTTACTATGCATTTAGGAATAATTCAATGTGGGATGCAGACCTGCAGACACCCCTGTTTATCTCCTAGAGCTCAGTTAACGATAGAAGTGAATCACATAGTAACATGGCTTGAACAACAGTAGGGGAATACCGGTCTCTCACTCAATACATTTCCAATGTGTACAGCCATAACAGTTATTTAGGTCTAGAAACAGGCTATGAATGTCAGACCTCTTGGCTCCATGTCTTTGTGCTTCTTCTACGCAACTGAAGATGAACAGATATTCAACCGACTCTTAGAAAGTTATATGGTTCTGGCTTCATCAGTCATATTTCTTCTACTCAACCCCCAGATCATCATCATGAAGGATGACATCGCCAACAACAGCACACACACACACACACACACACACACACACACACACACACACACACACACACACACACACAGGGACACACATGTGCGCATGCACGTACATGCACACGCAACACCCCCCCTTCCCCCCCCAGCCTCTTGACTCCATCTCTTTGTGTTCCTATCCCAGGTCATCATCATGAAGGACGGTGTTGTCAACAACAGCACAGCCAGCATCTCCCACGCCAGGAAAGCTGTGGAACAACTCAAGATGGAGGCTTGTATGGACAGGATAAAGGTAATGGTGTGTGCGTGCGTGCGTGCGTGCGTGCGTGTGCACATTTGGGTTGGAACTGAGAGTGACCCTCCAATCAGCAGGCTTCTTCCCAAATATCAAATCAAGCTTTATTTATACAGCACATTTCAGAATGGAATGCAATGTATTTACAGCAAATAAATAATAAAAAAAAAACAATGAAAAAAAAGCTGAAATATTTACTAGACAATAACTTGCTAATAAAAATCAACAAATTGGAAGTTTTGGAATGGCCTAGTCAAAGTCCAGACCTAATCCCAATTGAGATGTTGTGGCAGGACTTGAAACGAGCAGTTCATGCTTGAAAACCCACACGTCACTGAGTTAAAGCAGTTCTGCATGGAAGAGTGGGCCAAAATTCCTCCACAGCGACGTGAGAGACTGATCAACAACTACAGGAAGCATTTGGTTGGAGTCATTGCAGCTAAAGGTGGCACAACCAGTTATTGAGTGTAAGGGGGCAATTACTTTTTCACACAGGGGGAATTGGGTGTTGCATAACTTTGTTTATGAAATAAATATGTAATTGTTGTGTTATTTGTTCACTTATGTTCCCTTTATCTAAAATTAGGTTTTGGTTGAAGATCTGATAACATTCAGTATCACAAATATGCAAAAGTAGAGAAAATTAGAAAGGGGGCAAATACTTTTTCATAGCACTGTAGATGACTTTTCTCCAGAAGGGATTTCACCATAGCAGTGGGGAAAGTGCCCGTAAACAGGGAGGGATTAACAATAGCTTGCACTTCTTCAGATATGCAATTAAAAACTGCTTTGAAGAAGGTGGTAGAAGAAGGATCGAGAAGGCAGGTAGAAGGCTTAAGTTGTGATATCCCTTTCCTGAGCATGTCTGTGTCAACCAGGGACAGTAATCCATAGGGCCTTTGAGTGGTAGGCTAGGGGCACATATCAAACTTCTCATCGGGTCTTGCTGGACTGATACCCAGCCTAATATTGGTTATCTTATCTCTGAAATATGCCGCACTTTTATAGTGCACTACTTTTGACCAGGGCCAAGAGGGCTCTGGTCAAATGTAGTGCACTGTGTAGTGAATAGTGTGCCATTTGCGACGCAGACAAGGTGTGCTCGGGCTACCCTAGAGGCAGAGTGGCAAATTGACCAGTAGAATGTGCCCATTCATTTTGATCACGAGAGACGTTGACAGTCCCAGATCACTGAAGAGCCAGTCAGCCACAGAGTGGGGGTTGAAGTGGGGGTTTGAGGAGTTAGCGAGGTAACTTGGGATAACCGGTCATACAAAAGTGGCTCACCTTTTAGCCAGGTACATTTCTATGGCAACGAATCCTTCAGAACTAACCTGCTCCGGGGCAGGCTAACGCTAACTCAGGGATAACTCCACATACCCTGAATGAAATGACTGAGCCGTGAGTTGAGGACCAATGAAATGACTGAGCCGTGAGTTGAGGACCAATGAAATGACTGAGCCGTGAGTTGAGGACCAATGAAATGACTGAGCCGTGAGTTGAGGACCAATGAAATGACTGAGCCGTGAGTTGAGGACCAATGAAATGACTGAGCCGTGAGTTGAGGACCAATGAAATGACTGAGCCGTGAGTTGAGGACCAATGAAATGACTGAGCCGTGAGTTGAGGACCAATGAAATGACTGAGCCGTGAGTTGAGGACCAATGAAATGACTGAGCCGTGAGTTGAGGACCAATGAAATGACTGAGCCGTGAGTTGAGGACCAATGAAATGACTGAGCCGTGAGTTGAGGACCAATGAAATGACTGAGCCGTGAGTTGAGGACCAATGAAATGACTGAGCCGTGAGTTGAGGACCAATGAAATGACTGAGCCGTGAGTTGAGGACCAATGAAATGACTGAGCCGTGAGTTGAGGACCAATGAAATGACTGAGCCGTGAGTTGAGGACCAATGAAATGACTGAGCCGTGAGTTGAGGACCAATGAAATGACTGAGCCGTGAGTTGAGGACCAATGAAATGACTGAGCCGTGAGTTGAGGACCAATGAAATGACTGAGCCGTGAGTTGAGGACCAATGAAATGACTGAGCCGTGAGTTGAGGACCAATGAAATGACTGAGCCGTGAGTTGAGGACCAATGAAATGACTGAGCCGTGAGTTGAGGACCAATGAAATGACTGAGCCGTGAGTTGAGGACCAATGAAATGACTGAGCCGTGAGTTGAGGACCAATGAAATGACTGAGCCGTGAGTTGAGGACCAATGAAATGACTGAGCCGTGAGTTGAGGACCAATGAAATGACTGAGCCGTGAGTTGAGGACCAATGAAATGACTGAGCCGTGAGTTGAGGACCAATGAAATGACTGAGCCGTGAGTTGAGGACCAATGAGATCAGATTCCCTCCCTCTCACAAAGATTGTGACATCGTCCCCTTCATTTGAGGAAGACAACTGATTAAATATTTTATTAATCAAATGAATTTTTGTGTTAAAAAATAGTAATGTTAAAATATATCACATTACACATTTAGTAATGACAGAATGCATTTCAAACTTCACGCAATGTAACACTTTTGTATGACCTAATTAAAACATATAGATAGGAGTGGGAAAAGGTGCTGGTGCATTGATATGCAAAACACCAAAGACAGAATTTATGATAAGTAATTAAAATAAAGACAGCACTTCTAAAAGTCTATTTCACACCATAGCCTGATTAATTTACAAGATCACTTTTCTTTCAGTTTGATTTCAGCACAAGTGAAAATGTGTCACTGACTCTCCCATGGATTGATGTTTCAACATTGTCTCAATTAAGAGTTTGGCGTTCGACTAGCAGCACTGACTCTCCAATGGCTTCATGTCTCAATTAAGAGTTTGGCGTTCGACTAGCAGCACTGACTCTCCAATGGCTTCATGTCTCAATTAAGAGTTTGGCGTTCGACTAGCAGCACTGACTCTCCAATGGCTTCATGTCTCAATTAAGAGTTCGGTGTTCGACTAGCAGCACTGACTCTCCAATGGCTTCATGTCTCAATTAAGAGTTTGGCGTTCGACTAGCAGCACTGACTCTCCAATGGCTTCATGTCTCAATTAAGAGTTTGGCGTTTGACTAGCAGCACTGACTCTCCCATGGATTGATGTTTCAACATTGTCTCAATTAAGAGTTTGGCGTTCGACTAGCAGCACTGACTCTCCAATGGCTTCATGTCTCAATTAAGAGTTTGGCGTTCGACTAGCAGCACTGACTCTCCAATGGCTTCATGTCTCAATTAAGAGTTTGGCGTTCGACTAGCAGCACTGACTCTCCAATGGCTTCATGTCTCAATTAAGAGTTTGGCGTTCGACTAGCAGCACTGACTCTCCAATGGCTTCATGTCTCAATTAAGAGTTTGGCATTCGACTAGCAGCACTGACTCTCCCATGGATTGATGTTTCAACATTGTCTCAATTAAGAGTTTGGCGTTCGACTAGCAGCACTGACTCTCCAATGGCTTCATGTCTCAATTAAGAGTTTGGCGTTCGACTAGCAGCACTGTCTCTCCAATGGCTTCATGTCTCAATTAAGAGTTTGGCGTTCGACTAGCAGCACTGACTCTCCAATGGCTTCATGTCTCAATTAAGAGTTTGGCGTTCGACTAGCAGCACTGACTCTCCAATGGCTTCATGTCTCAATTAAGAGTTTGGCGTTCGACTAGCAGCACTGACTCTCCAATGGCTTCATGTCTCAATTAAGAGTTTGGCGTTCGACTAGCAGCACTGACTCTCCAATGGCTTCATGTCTCAATTAAGAGTTTGGCGTTCGACTAGCAGCACTGACTCTCCAATGGCTTCATGTCTCAATTAAGAGTTTGGCGTTCGACTAGCAGCACTGACTCTCCAATGGCTTCATGTCTCAATTAAGAGTTTGGTGTTCGACTAGCAGCACTGACTCTCCAATGTTTTCATGTCTCAATTAAGAGTTTGGCTTTCGACTAGCAGCACTGACTCTCCAATGGCTTCATGTCTCAATTAAGAGTTTGGCGTTCGACTAGCAGCACTGACTCTCCAATGGCTTCATGTCTCAATTAAGAGTTTGGTGTTCGACTAGCAGCACTGACTCTCCAATGGCTTCATGTCTCAATTAAGAGTTTGGCGTTCGACTAGCAGCACTGACTCTCCAATGGCTTCATGTCTCAATTAAGAGTTTGGCGTTTGACTAGCAGCACTGACTCTCCCATGGATTGATGTTTCAACATTGTCTCAATTAAGAGTTTGGCGTTCGACTAGCAGCACTGACTCTCCAATGGCTTCATGTCTCAATTAAGAGTTTGGCGTTCGACTAGCAGCACTGACTCTCCAATGGCTTCATGTCTCAATTAAGAGTTTGGCGTTCGACTAGCAGCACTGACTCTCCAATGGCTTCATGTATCAATTAAGAGTTTGGCGTTCGACTAGCAGCACTGACTCTCCAATGGCTTCATGTCTCAATTAAGAGTTCGGTGTTCGACTAGCAGCACTGACTCTCCAATGGCTTCATGTCTCAATTAAGAGTTTGGCGTTCGACTAGCAGCACTGACTCTCCAATGGCTTCATGTCTCAATTAAGAGTTTGGCGTTTGACTAGCAGCACTGACTCTCCAATGGCTTCATGTCTCAATTAAGAGTTTGGCGTTCGACTAGCAGCACTGACTCTCCAATGGCTTCATGTCTCAATTAAGAGTTTGGCGTTCGACTAGCAGCACTGACTCTCCAATGGCTTCATGTCTCAATTAAGAGTTTGGCGTTCGACTAGCAGCACTGACTCTCCAATGGCTTCATGTCTCAATTAAGAGTTTGGCGTTCGACTAGCAGCACTGACTCTCCAATGGCTTCATGTCTCAATTAAGAGTTTGGCGTTCGACTAGCAGCACTGACTCTCCAATGGCTTCATGTCTCAATTAAGAGTTTGGCGTTCGACTAGCAGCACTGACTCTCCAATGGCTTCATGTCTCAATTAAGAGTTTGGCGTTTGACTAGCAGCACTGACTCTCCAATGGCTTCATGTCTCAATTAAGAGTTTGGCGTTTGACTAGCAGCACTGACTCTCCAATGGCTTCATGTCTCAATTAAGAGTTTGGCGTTCGACTAGCAGCACTGACTCTCCAATGGCTTCATGTCTCAATTAAGAGTTTGGCGTTCGACTAGCAGCACTGACTCTCCAATTGGCTTCATGTCTCAATTAAGAGTTTGGCGTTTGACTAGCAGCACTGACTCTCCAATGGCTTCATGTCTCAATTAAGAGTTTGGCGTTTGACTAGCAGCACTGACTCTCCAATGGCTTCATGTCTCAATTAAGAGTTTGGCGTTCGACTAGCAGCACTGACTCTCCAATGGCTTCATGTCTCAATTAAGAGTTTGGCGTTCGACTAGCAGCACTGACTCTCCAATGGCTTCATGTCTCAATTAAGAGTTTGGCGTTCGACTAGCAGCACTGACTCTCCAATGGCTTCATGTCTCAATTAAGAGTTTGGCGTTCGACTAGCAGCACTGACTCTCCAATGGCTTCATGTCTCAATTAAGAGTTTGGCGTTCGACTAGCAGCACTGACTCTCCAATGGCTTCATGTCTCAATTAAGAGTTTGGCGTTCGACTAGCAGCATCATTAGGCTCTACTGTAATTACAGACAGACAGTCTGGCCTTGATGACACAGACAGAACCATCCTGACTGCTCTCCTCTTGATGACGCACCAGGATCATTTTTATGGGGAAATGATAATGAAGGTTTAGTAGAACAAGAAGTAACAACCGAAGTCAGATGCTGTTGGTGGTGTCCTGTAGCTGTGTGTATCAGCTTGATGGCTGAGGCCTCCACATTACCCCAGAGCCCCAGTCTTTCCTGAAACACAGCTGCTCCTCCTCTCTCCCTCGCTGGGCTACAACCCTCCTCTAACCTCCCTTCCTGTCCAGTGGGGAAACCCAGAGCCAAACAATCTCTGTCAGTGGCAGTGTGAGGTTCCAAGCCGTGATTCAAAGCAGGTTGACGTTTATTGTCATGAGTCTTGCCCTGGAGGCAGAACTGAGTGATTTCCGCTAGATGGGCCAGCTGCAAAGTCAAAATTGGCTTTATTGTATGAAAACAAAAATACGCTTTTTGGTCTTAATTTAAGGTTAGGCATTAGGGTTAGCAGTGTGGTTAAGGTTAGGCATTAGGGTTAGCAGTGTGGTTAAGGTTAGGCATTAGGGTTAGCAGTGTGGTTAAGGTTAGGCATTAGGGTTAGCAGTGTGGTTAAGGTTAGGCATTAGGGTTAGCAGTGTGGTTAAGGTTAGGCATTAGGGTTAGCAGTGTGGTTAAGGTTAGGCATTAGGGTTAGCAGTGTGGTTAAGGTTAGGCATTAGGGTTAGCAGTGTGGTTAAGGTTATCATACCTGATCATTGCTGTATCTTTAGCTCTTTTACCATGGGAGATCCCTAACCCTAATCCTTCTCACCCCATCCCAGGTGTCGAAAGCGGCAGCAGACCTGATGGCATACTGCGACGCCCACATACGCGAGGACCCCCTCATCGTGCCTGTGCCCGCCTCGGAGAACCCCTTCCGGGAGAAGAAGTTATTCTGCACCATCCTCTGATGCCCAGTAGGGGGCAGACCAGCCTTAGGCCGGGCCCTGGTTCAGGCGTGGAATAACACCTGGCATCTCCTCTTCTGTCTTCACTGTACCTGAAGCTAACAACACGCTGTGAAACTAACCAGGAAGTGACTACCCTTTCAGCCTTGTAGTTTTTCAACTTTTAGATTATTTTTTTCTCCTAATGGTCTTCAAGCGCAAAAAAAACATATGAAAATGTTCTTCATTAAAAAATCTTCATAAAAAGGCATCTGGTCGAAGTAAATTCATCTACAAAACACGAATATAATTATACATATCACGAATGTTATGATATAATATTGAAGCCCGTTCAAAAGATTATGGAACAGTATCCTGAAGTAAAATGGAAGTGATCATCCCTTTCACAGCGAACTGACGTTACCCTAACCACCCCTACCGATTACTACCACTGGAGTAGCATCTTACTGGCTGCTGTTGTTGTTGGTCAGCTCTGTCCCTGGTGGCTGAAGGGGTGGCGTGTTGGTGGGGATAGATACCTTTACATCTGGCAACCCAGTGACATCTGGCAACCCAGTGAGCTTGTTTGAGTGTTAAAGTCCCACTCCAGCTATTTGGGAACTTTTCCCTTTGAAAAACAATATTTCCAAGTATAAATACATTAAAGTACAAAAAAAAAAAGAAAACAATGTTTTTTTTGTTGTTGACACAATTGTGAAATTCAAAGGTTTGGCAGTTCAAGGGGTTGGTCTGATGCTGCGCTCTGTTATCGGCCCCTTGCTAGCTGGAACAATAGAGGAGCAATTGAGGACAAAAGAGAAAGGCCCACCCCCTCCACACTGTCATGAGGATACCTGGAGCACCTATTGAGATGGAACCTCTGTTAAGTAAATCAGGTGATAAATGAGGTTCTAGGGAGGCTGGAGTGGCTCTTCAAAGTCTGCTATATCTTTGATTGGTTGGTTATTATTGCTTAGGGTTGCAAAATTCTGGTAGCTTTCCCAAAATTTGCCGGTTTCCTAGGAATCTTCCAACAATGATTTCTGGAAAACCGGCAAATTTGGGGAAAGTTATCAGAATTTTGCAACCCTATTATTGCTAATTTGTTGGTTGTTAGAGAACATCCTTGTTTAGTGCTTTATTATGGCATGATGAGAGAACATTTTTATTATGAACATGTCTTTTCTTTTGTTGTGCTAGATGATTTTATTTACATGCCTCAGGAAACAAACAAACAAACTTTTTTTTTTAAATTGTTTTATTTGATATAGTCTTTAATCTTGAATTTTGAACCTATATTCTTTGAGTATGTACCCATGATGTGTATATAGCATGTTAGTTCCCACTCTCCATTTCTCCATACCAACATAGCACCCCCCCCCTTCTACCAATCTGACTACCGTTACTGTAGTATTAAACATCATGCCATTTGACAGGTTGATTAAAATAAGACGGGGGTTTATAACCTTGCCATAGTATCTTTCTCTCAACACTCAAATATTATATTTTACAATATACACTTTTCTCAATACATACTGAACCCTCTCTAAACAATCCACCCAGTAGCTGGGGCTTTGTGAGATGCACTGCCCAGGTAGTTTAGTTTAGATCTACATTTTTTACATTTACATTTCCGTCTTTTAGCAGACGCTCTTATCCAGAGCGACATTTATTTTATTCGCCTGGTAGTGCTTTGACATTTAGGAAGTGTTGATGTTGTGAATGTGTCTGCAAGAACAGAAGGGCATATGTATTCTGTTTTCGGCTACAGGATCCCATCTGTTGTTTCAGTATATAGTGTACCACATATCCCTTTCATATACAGACACATCTCCCTATTTTAACATGCCAACTTTTTTATACCAGCTCTGAAAGTGGTAGAGGGTAAAAAAAAAAAAAAGGAAAAATAAAACCCACCTAAAAGACCTAGTCATGATTCCTGCATTTTCACAGACCCCGTAACCAAAACGCAGGTATCAGGTCTGTGTGAATGGTTCTCTGCTTCTCTGCAGGTAAATTCATTAACACTTCCATTGTTTAACACCTCCCTAACTTGAAATGCAACCAGCCCCCATGGTTTAACAACACCCCCCCCACCCCTCCCAGTTTGCCAGTTACCCACTGATATGTATAAAGGGGTCTACCTGCAAGAAGGTGGTAAATAAGGGGACGTATTGAAAGGGGGTCATATAAACGTTACCTTATTTAATTTTTTACAGGTAACATACCACGTCTTCTGTCTGAAATGGGTAATAGTGACAGAATAGTTGTATCTCTATAGAGTGCACTGAACACTATGGACAGCTGTCAACTCTGGGCCAACCCATCTCACACCTGAGCCCCTGCAACACCTGAGTCTAACCGTACATAGTGAACATCAACAAGCTGTCATTCTAACCAGACACTTTTTAAAGGGATTACACAGTATACCATTATTATACTACATACTTATTATATTACATACATGTTACATCTCATCTTTACTTACTCCTCATCATATAAGATCTTACCTACTACTGGTGTCCCTCAAGGCTCTGTCCACGTAATGTCCCACTACTGGTGTCCCCCTGGGCTCGGTACTCTGTCCTCTTTAAATGTCCCACTACTGGTGTCCCCCAGGGCTCGGTACTAGGTCCTCTTTAAATGTCCCACCACTGGTGTCCCCCTGGGCTCGGTACTCTGTCCTCTTTAAATGTCCCACTACTGGTGTCCCCCAGGGCTCGGTACTAGGTCCTCTTTAAATGTCCCACTACTGTTGTCCCCCAGGGCTCGGTACTAGGTCCTCTTTAAATGTCCCACTACTGGTGTCCCCCAGGGCTCGGTACTAGGTCCTCTTTAAATGTCCCACCACTGTTGTCCCCCTGGGCTCGGTACTCTGTCCTCGTAATGTCTCACTACTGGTGTCCCCCAGGGCTCGGTACTAGGTCCTCTTTAATCTATCCTACATCAATCTGATGCCAAACCAGTCTATCCTGGTTTAACTGCAGAACTTAAACATTTTGCCAAAAGATGTCAGATATATTGAACTTGACTAGTTTTACTTAACTTTCCTATGTTGTTTATTTCTTTGTTTTATTGTAAACTGCTTCATTTGTTTCCTGAGTCTATCTATATTTGACCTGTTCTGTCCTGAGTGAATGAAGAAATCAATGAATGGTTGTGAATGGCAAGTCTTTCTACCATCCTGCCAGCCAACCCAAGGCCTGCATGTTTCTCAGTGCTCCGTCCAGGTCTAGGATTGTAGAGTAACGCTACCTTCACCAGGATGCCAGATGTCCTACTAGTTCCCTGCTGATTTCGGGAATCTTCCAACTGGGATTTCTGGGAATTTTGGAAAGGTTACCGGAAATGTCTGACAGTCTCCTCTTTCGCCTACAGGGTGGAAGTATTTTAGAGGGTGCATCTGAAAGAGCACCCTATTTCCTATAAAGTGCACTACTTTTGACCAGGGCTCTGGTCAAAAATAATTGCACTATATAGGGAATAGGGTGCTCTTTGGGCCTAAGCCAGAGTGTCAGTGTGTAAGTCGTCAGTACTAATGTCTGTGAGATCAGTGGATGTAGGAGGCCTGTTCTCTACGACACTGTCAACCCACAGGCTTTTATTTTGATTTCAAAAAAGCACAATGTGTCAAAACGTTTCCTGTTCGTGGTGGTAGTTAACCTATTTAGCATTTGCTAATTTTTACAAAAAAAAAATATATATATATATATTGTTATTATTATTAGTTGTATTTATTATTATTGTGATATATCTGTGGCACAGCACTGAAAATGACAACATCATGGTGTGTAGTGCTACTGATTGGAGATTGTATGACACTTAGGTTTAAACCATTTTTTAAATGTGCGATTGATACTCGTGAGTATTTTTTAACAAAAACTAATATAAGGGGTCTGTTTACATGTTATATGATCCCTTTTATGGTTCAGGTTTCATCTGCTTCAACAACACTTTACATTCTGTAAAAAATAAATAAATAAAAAGGTTTTGTTTAGGCTTGCAAAATTCGAATAACTTCTCCAAAATTCTCACGTTTTCCAGAAATCCCGGTTGGAAAATTCACGAAATTAGGAGGGAATAAGCAGGAAATCCAGACTTCTCCACAAGGATTTCAGGAAAATCTGGGAATTTTTGGAAAGTTACCAGAATTTTGCAACCCTGTTGTTGTTGTTGTTGTTGTTGGTACTTTACAGTATTAGCCTAGTGTTTCCTCATTAGGTATCCTACATCTTTCATAGCCTGGGTAGCAGTCTGTTTGTGCCATCATGCCACTCTTTGGTACCCAGGCTACACCTTTCCTTGAACTGTCACTGAAACCAGATATTAGACTTAACTCAGACTTTTTTTTTTTTTTTTGGTGAACTCTTCAGGGTCTCTAATTCCACAGACCTCAGTTCTAGGGTGGTGCCAAATCTGAACGTGAAACATGGCCTGTATCCCAAATGGCACCCTATTCCCTATATAGTGCACTACTTTTGACCAGAGCCCAGTGGACCCTAGTTAACAATAGTGCACTATATAGGGAACAGGCTGCCAAACATGAACTTTTGCATGGATTTATTTCTGACTGAAATCTTATGATGAGAAATATTGCCTATTTTAATGTCTTCGTTCCAATTGGCACCCTATTCCCTACGGGCTCTGGTCAAAAGCAGTGGGCTATGACGGGAATCGAGTGACATTTGGGATGCAACAATGTATAGATTATGGGTGTGTTACTTAATGCACATATTGTGTAGAGGTTTGGGTGTGTAGATGTGCAGCTGTACAAATCAATGGAATTACTTATTTGAAAAATAAAATGTATAAATGAATTGCAGGCTTTGTATTAACCTCCTAGCTGGATCAACATGAATTAAAGGAAATGGCAACCCAAGTGTTCTGTGGTCCCTTTTTCTATAAGATATTGTATTATTTCAATTCATGTATATAGATATAACAATCCTGAGTGGCGCAGTGGTCTAAGGCACTGCATCGCAGTGCTAGCTGTGCCACTAGAGATCCCGGTTCGAATCCAGGCTCTGTCGTAGCCGGACGCGACCGGGAGACCCATGGGGCGGCGCCCAGCGTCGTCGAGGTTAGGGGAGGGAATGGCCGGCAGGGATGTAGCTCAGTTGGTAGAGCATGGCGTTTGCAACACCAGGGTTGTGGGTTCGATTCCCACGGGGGGCCAGTATGAAAAATTATGTATGCACTCACTAACTGTAAGTTGCTCTGGATAAGAGCGTCTGCTAAATGACTAAAAATGTAAATGTAAAATGTAGTGTTGTTTAAAGATCAGTAATAGCCCACTACTGTATGTTGAAATCTCAATGATAAAATAAGAAGATAACAGGACAGCTCAGTTGTTTGTTTTAGCGACCTGTGGCGTACTGACTGTCTGTACTTCATATCCCAGAAAACATAGCGGTTCGGTGTCTGCACTTCCATTGGTTGAATGCCCATCATCATCATAAACAGGAGCGAGGCAGACATGAGACATTTAGCACAGAAATGTACAGAAGGCATATACCGTTTTATGCTACACACAGATAACAACACACCACTATAGGACTCCGTTTATAGCCGTTAACCGTTGGAATCTCCACCAAGCGATCCGTCCATGCGAAGCCAAGCCTTACTCCTGATTCCGTGTGTTGTCGCGGTAGTGGTGCACTTCTGGTTGTGGACAAACAGAGCGACCATCTCGTCGGAGGAGGATTCTGGTACTGTAGTGTTTCCTTCAGTCAACTTTTCACATGTATATTAGGCACGGTACGTCTTATCTAGCAGTGTTGAAACTGCGCATTGGAATAGACTAGTTGGACTAGACAAGTATAAAACTGTACTGAAAATGTATGCATTGTATTTTGTCTCACAACAATACCCATGATACATTTACATGTTTACATTTGAGTAATTTACCAGACGCTCTTATCCAGAGCCACTAACAGTTAGTGAGTGCATACATTTTTCATACTGATACTCTGCGGCAGATCCCCAATACTGGGATGTTAGGGGACTAAATGAAACGGTGGTTCTGGTGTTGTAGTTTGTATTCCATGTTATAGAGAAGCTTGTCACGAACACAGAACTGTATTTCATGTGGATAGAATTGACCATTGCTGAGATCTTATTTTGAAGTTATCGGAAAAGGTCGCAGACAGGTCAATGTGCATCCGTAGTCGAAGGGTAACCCTGTTACTGGAGTGCTGCAGATACCGCAGGATGTTGTTCCAACTAGGCACCACGCCAGGGGTGCGTTCAGTTCGCTTGAACGTTTGCTACCCTGCGGAACGGTTTGTACTGAACAACACGTTTCCCCCCAAACATTCTTATTGGTTCTTGACGAGACTTTGAGGTACTGTACGTTTGCTCCGTTCGGTGGGTGTGCCGCGGTGTGGCTTGAAGCAATGAGTGACGTTTTTAAAGGGCAGCGGTTCATTTCGAATCCACTACCCAACCTCTCCCCGTTTTTAACTGCTCGTTCAGTAAAGCACAGTTTCCTGGCAATTGAACGTTCTATTACGTTTTAATGTATTGAACGCAGCCCGGACCAACTGCGATAATTGATCAGTTCAGTGATGGCCGAAATTCAACACACCTGGTCTTCCATTTCGGTTAAATCAGAAACAAAGTGCCTCTGCAGCACTCCAGGACCCTCCAAGACCAGGAGTGCTGCAGGGGGCAAATCACCAGTCTAGATTCTTACATTCAACACGTTTTGGCCAATATCTCAAGATAGGGTGGTTATTTTGTTAAGACATTTTCTGGGCTGAACACCGATTATTAAAACATTATTAAATTAAAATGCGGTATTATGCAAATTGGGAACTTAATATGCAAATCAGGTAGTATGGAATACAATAATTTATGGTAGGGTGGTATTTTTTGTTTTGTTGTTAAAGTTGTATTTAATTATTTTTTCCCCACAAGCAAACAAATAAAAATAAAACATTGTACAGCATAAAAACATTGAGCATAACATCCAGACATAGCACACATACACCGTCAAATAGTATCTCACAAGCTACAGGACACAACTAAATGGGTTCACAAGCGTAAGTCAACACCTCCCAGTCTTAGAAACTTGACAAATAAAACGCGTCCAGCTTCTAGAATTCAAATCAAATCAAATTTTATTTGCCACATGCGCCGAATACAACAGGTGTAGACATTACCGTGAAATGCTTACTTACAAGCCCTCAACCAACAATTAATTTAGAATGCAGAGTCAATGTGCGGGGGCACCGGCTAGTTGAGGTAGTAGAGGTAATATGTACATGTGGGTAGAGTTAAAGTGACTATGCATAAATAATTAACAGAGTAGCAGCAGCGTAAAAAGATGGGGTGGGGGTGGGGGTGGGGGGGGCAGTGCAAGTAGTCCGGGTAGCCATGATTAGCTGTTCAGGAGTCTTATGGCTTGGGGGTAGAAGCTGTTGAGAAGCCTTTTGGACCTAGACTTGGCGCTCCGGTACCAAGACTGTCGTTTCTTCCAGTGATCCTAGCAAGCATTTGTTCATCAGATGCTACCTCCAACATTGATTCTATCCACTGTTTCAGAGTAGGAGTGACGTGACCCTTCCAAATTCTAAGGGTTACTCTAGCTGGCTGCTGTAACCATACCAACAGTGATCAGTGCAAATCCCTCATTTATTACATTAGGTAACTCTGTTCTATCGTCCAAGAGACATATTCTCGGTGAAACTGGAATTGTTAACCCCAACCATTCCTCCAGATATTTCAAAACGTCCTTCCAGAAAGGAAGCGCTAATGTACATTCCCATATCGTGTGTAAAAATGTCCCAGTGTCTTTTTGGCATTTCCAACACAGAGAATTGTTGGTCAGACCCATCTTATGAAGCATTGTTGTGGTCCAATAAAACCTATGTAGTATCTTCTATTGAGTAAGTTTCCCCCTGGCTTCCCTTATGATCCTCCCTGAGCTGGACAAGATCTTCAACCAGGTATCATCCTCAATTTCATACTTAAGGTCAGTTTGCCGTATTGTTCTGAGGTCTTTTCAGTCTTTACTCTGCAGGTGACTAAATATTGAGTACAAAATGGCTGCTTTATGTTTGGGTAATTCAAAATGCTCAGCTATTGTTTTTTTTTTTCTTCCTGGATGTTGTTGACAGCCGGTTAACAAACATTCTCTCAATTGTAAATATTTCCAGAAATGTCCCTTGTCTCCCACGTCATATTTCTGTACCAAATCTGAGTATGACATTAAAACATCTTCATTGTACAGATCCCCTATAGTATGAATTCCTTTCATTAGCCACTGTTTCCAGTACACAGACTTCTTTCCTATCAGTAGCCTAGGATTGTGCCACAATGATGAGTGTCCTTGTTTTAGATGTGAAATTCCACATCTCTTGTGTACTGTTCTCCACACCTCTTTTGAATGTAACAAAATTGGGTTGGAGTTTCAACAGACCTCTCCCCTGTAAGACTATGTGGCAGAGTATCAACAGGAGTGAAATGATAACTTCGTTCCCGTTCTATTGTTATCCAATCCAAGCCAGCATCCCCTTTACCCCAGTGCTTCGCCAATTTAGCCTTTTCATATTATACATTTTACAATTTAACATCTGGTTAAAGCCAAGCCTCCTACCTCCCTTGGTGAGCACATCTTCATATTAATCCTGGGTTTTTTCCTTTACCACAAAAAGTATTTAGTTAATTTGTCATATTGTTTAAAATACCGGTCTGGAATGTTCATAGGTAACATTGCAGAGATAAAATTGAACTGTGGGACCACAACCATTTTAATCACGTTGATCTTTTCCCCATGAATAATATTTTTCTAAATTGGTCTTAATCTTGACTAGTAGTGACTCAAAAGTTAGTCCCGTCACTTCCTCCAAATTTGAGCTCATCTTAATATCCAAATATTTAATCCCAGTAGGAACCCATTTGAAATTAAATGGGGTAACGGTTCCAGAGTAACACATGTCATTAATTGGCATTGCTTCCGACTTATTCCAATTAATTGTGTAGCCTGACGTACTAGAATAGGACCTCTATACCAGGCGGTGTCAGAGGAAGGCCCTCAAAATGGTCAAAGACTCCAGCCACCCAAGTCATAGACTGTTCTCTCTGCTACCGCACGGCAAGCGGTACCGGAGCGCCAAGTCTAGGTCCAAAAGACTTCTCAACAGCTTCTACCCCCAAGCCATAAGACTCCTGAACATCTAATCATGGCTACCCAGACTATTTGCACTGCCCCCCCCACCCCATCTTTTTACGCTGCTGCTACTCTGTTAATTATTTATGCATAGTCACTTTAACTCTACCCACATGTACATATTACCTCAACTAGCCGGTTCCCCCGCACATTGACTCTGCACCGGTACCCCCCTGTATATATAGCCTCCCTACTGTTATTTTATTTAACTTCTGCTCTTTTTTTCTCAACACTTTTTTGTTGTTGTTTTATTTTTAAAAAAAATGCATTGTTGGTTAAAGGCTGTAAGTAAGCATTTCACGGTAATGTCTACACCTGTTGTATTCGGCGCATGTGGCAAATAAAATGTGATTTGATTTTAATACGAGTAAGTCATGGTGGGACAGACTGAACAGTATCAGAGACCAGCAGTAGGATATCATCTCATACATTAGCAGCTTGTTTTCCTCCTCCATGGACACCCCTCATTTCAAGATCTGTTCTTATCACTGTCGCAAGAGGCTCTAAAACTACGGTAAACAGGAGAGGGGAGAGCGAGCAACCCTGCCTCGTGCCTCTAGAAAGACAAAAAAAAAAAGGAGACATAATTCCATTCGTAAGTACTGTTGCTTTAGGATTGGAATAGAGGACCCCTATCCATTTACAAAAATCAGGTCCAAAACCACATTTTTCTAAGGTTCTTAGGAGAAAAGCCCACTCTACCCTATCAAATGCCTTCTCAGCATCTAAGGAGACGGCAGCGGTAGGAACTATATTTCAGCGGTTTAACCACATGAGATGTAAGAGCCTCCTCATATTATCAGTTGAGGTCCTCTTAATAAATCCTACTTGGTCACTATGTATAATATTAGATAGTGCCTTCTCTAAGCGTATCGTAATGGTCTTAGGAAGAATCTTTCGATCCACATTAAGGAGCCTGATGGCTCTACAATCCCCAGGTTCTGTAGAATCTCTAACCTTATTAGGGATCAGCGATATCAAAGCCTCCTTAAAGCTGTCCACAAGGGAGCAACTTTTAAATGCCTCCTGGTAAACCACTGTCAACACAGGTACAAGAATGTCAATGTACTTTTTATAATATTCTACAGGAAGGCCATCCAGACCAGGTGATTTCCCTGCTTTCATATATAAAATGGCGGCTCTAACCTCCTCTTCTGTTATAGCACAGTCCAGGTCCTCTTTCTGATAATCTAGGTAATTCTATACCAGACAAAAAAAAGTATCCATATCTATGGGGCTCGCTGAACAGGAGGATGAATATAAATCTTCATAAAAACGTTGAAACACACTGTTTATGTCTTTGGATGAGGTCACCATCTTATTGCCCTTGTTAATTGCTGGGAATGACATTAGA
This sequence comes from Coregonus lavaretus, assembly GCF_964263955.1. NCBI lineage: Eukaryota > Metazoa > Chordata > Actinopteri > Salmoniformes > Salmonidae > Coregonus > Coregonus lavaretus. Next base: position 79,231 of record NW_028159576.1, read on the forward strand.
AGTGTTCTGCATTTTTTGTTGTCTGCCTGTCTTCTCACCTCCCTCATAACTGGTTCTAAGTCTAAAACAGTGTTCTGTTTCAGTGTTCAACATATTCTGCCTTTTTGTTGTACATTTCATGCAACTGAAAAATCCAATTTGCAGACAGTTTGAAATGTGCTATCTGTGAAATGTCTTTCCAAATCCCTTTTCCAAGACACATATCTCTGTTTCTAATCTTTTTACTGCTTCAGCCTCTTCTCTCTTCTTTTTTGGACGCATGTGCTATTATTTTCTCTCTAACATATGCTTTAGAGGTTTCCCATACTGTGAAACCTTTTCAGTTGAGCCTATGTTGATCTCAAAAAAGGATCTAAGATCATCTTATAATAGCATGGTGTTGAGTCTAAATCTACCCTTCCTCACATTTTCGGAGTTTCTATTAACATGTAACTCTACTATAGCATGATCAATGGGCCCAATCTTGCAATCAATCACATTATTAACCATGAAATTAGATATCTAGAAGAAATCTATTCTGGAGTGTCTTATGACAGTGGAAGAAAATAGTATATTCTCTATCATTAGGATGGACTAATCTCCATATGTCTGTAAGGCCCATATCTTCTGCTAGCATATGTATTGCAAGTCTATCCTTTGGTGTGGAGTTACCTGTAAATCATATTGTCCATCACTTGGTTAAGGTCTCCAGCAAGGACGATCTGCCCCTCCATATTTCCCAGTATAATGAAAAACAATCAGGGTCCTCCTTGTTAGGAGCATATCTGTTGCATAACACTACCTGAATCCCATTTATTTACATTTACATCTTATCCAGAGCGACTTACAAATTGATACATTTATAAGAGCCTCAATGCAGATAAGCCTGACAAACTCATCAGAGTGTTGCTTCAACATTACAAAATTAAGTATTTTGCTTATCAGAATAATCACCCCATTTTGTTTGGAATTAAATGAGCTATGATAACCTTCTGCAACCCAGCCTCCTCTACACTCCAGTGCATCTGTATCTGTTAAATGCGATTCCTGTATGAACACAATCTCCACCTGTTTTGATTTTAAATATGTGAAAATCATTTTTCCTCTTCACTTGGTTACCACAACCATTTATATTCCCAAGAGATGATGTTTGCATAACCATTACCCATATTTGTGCTGAGTAGTTATAGTGTGAAGTGTCCCATTTAACACCCTCTAATGAACATCCTTATATAACATTTCTCAATATATGCCCCAGCTGTACAATAAAACAGTGTAAATAAACATAGAAAACCAATCCCAAAATAAAACAAAGCAACGGGGAACGTAACGTTGCTTCTCGATGAGTCAATCATCACAGAACTGTCTTTGATGCTGCAGAAGATAACCTGCAGTCAACTCAAAATTCCTTATGGTCCGTGAGGCGCTTGAAACGCTAAATTAGCAACACTCCCCAGAGTCCCGCAAACACACAGGCTACCTTCATTTGTATAGTAAACGTTATACAATTCAACTTGTATTTGACCTTGTCTCTTCTTCTTTATCTAGGCTAAACACCCTCTCGCTCGAACAAGAATCTCTCTGCCTCCACCGTGGCCTTTAATCTTTTCCTTCCCCTTCCTAGTGAAGAGCAGGTCTCTGCCTCCACCTTGGCCTTTAATCTTTTCCTTCCCCTTCCTAGTGAAGAGCAGGTCTCTGCCTCCACCTTGGCCTCTAATCTTTTCCTTCCCCTTCCTAGTGAAGAGCAGGTCTCTGCCTCCACCTTGGCCTTTAATCTTTTCCTTCCCCTTCCTAGTGAAGAGCAGGTCTCTGCCTCCACCTTGGCCTCTAATCTTTTCCTTCCCCTTCCTAGTGAAGAGCAGGTCTCTGCCTCCACCTTGGCCTTTAATCTTTTCCTTCCCCTTCCTAGTGAAGAGCAGGTCTCTGGGGATGCCAGCGTGTGCCTGACGTTCTTCTCCTGTAGTTGTTTCTTCGCCGTTGCAAATTTCTTCCTCTTCATTGCCAGTTCCTTGGACAGGTCCGGGAAAAAAGACAGCCGGCGGCCTTCCCTCTGAACGCCACCCTTTTTCTTTGGTCGCTTTAAGTACCTCGTCCCGGGCTGTAGGTCGTAGGAACCGGATGAGAACCGTTCTCGGGGGTCTATTCTCCTCAGGCACGGTTAATCTGCGATGAGTTCGTTCATCAAATCCAAATCCTTCTGCGACGATTTTCTGCACACACCAGATTAGTCCACCGCCAGCCTCACTCCCCTCTTTCAGATGAACCAATCTCACCGTGTTTCTCCTACTTCTGTTCTCAAGTTCTTCCAGATGATTCCACAATATGTCCAGCCTTTTCTCGTGATCCTCATTACCCTTCTCCAGACGGGAGATGGCATCCTCCGCTGTCGAGATCCGTCCGTCTGCCCCCTCCATCCTCTCTTGTACTGCAGGGTGGTCATATTATTAACAAATCTTCATGCAAAACCTAGGTTGTAGCGATTTGAAACAATTTATGAAATTGGAATGCAACTTTTTATACAACTTTATGCAAATTAGATAGTTAATACACACCACACAGCACCCCCACCAACATACACACACACACACACACACACAGCCTAAACGCGTCAGCATGCTTCATGTTCGGCTGGCGGCTAGCCGAAGTCGACTAGGCGAACCGAACGAGTGCGGTCCGTTGTCGCTAACGAGTTGGAGTGGCCGAACCGACTGAACACTTCTCCAAACCTCTCGATGGTCTTCTCTGCAGTAGTAGACCTCATGATGGCAACCTCTGGCCACCTGCTACGAGCATCCACGACCACGAGAAATATTCCGTCTTCAAGTGGACCTGCGAATTCGACGTGTATGCTTTGCCACGCCTCCTCCGGACAATCTCACGGATGAAGAGGTGCAAGTTGAGGTACGTTGCGAACCTTCTGACATGAGGTACATGTTTTTCGCTTTCTCCTCAATGCTTCCATCCAATCCAGGCCACCAGAAGTAGCTTCATGCGATTTTTCCTTCATGTGAACAATTCCACAATGACCTGAGTGTAGCAGTTGCAACACTGGTATCGTCAGCGAAGGTGGACTGATAACTCTCCTCCCCCACAGCAGACAACCGGACTGTACTGACAGCTCAGTTCAACTGGAAAGGTATGGTTTCAGTTCTGGAGCATCCGCTGCGGCTCTGCCTTTTAATGATGATGTCCATCACTTCAACCTGTCCCTCAGCCGGTCTGCAATACCAACTTCTTCCAAGCAGACCATAGTCACCGTGCCTTAGAACGCCAAGGTAACCTGCCTAAAATGACTATCGCCCCGTAGCACTCACATCTATATCCATGAAATGCTTTGAAAGGCTGGTCATGGCTCACATCAACATCATCATCCCAGACATCCCTGGACCCACTCCAATTTGCATACCGCCCCAACAGATCCACAGATGACGCATTCTCTATTGCACTCCATACTGCTCTCACCCACCTGGACAAAAAAGGAACACCTATGTAAGAATGCTGTTCATTGACTTCAGCTCAGCGTTCAACACCATTGTCCCCTCCGAGGACCCTGGGACTGGATCCTGGCCTTCCTGACGGGCCGCTCCCAGGTGGTGAGGGTAGGCAACAACAGTCTGCTCCTGTATTCCCTGTTCACTCACGACTGTGTGGCCGTGCACAACTTCAACACCATCATCAAGTTTGCTGACGACTTGACGGTGGTTGGACTGATCACAGACGCCCATAGGGAGGAGGTCAGACCTGGCAGTGTGGTGTCACTCACCTCAGTGTTCTCCTGCTCAACATGTCTTACTTTTGTTGGAATGTTTCTTGTTTTCAGTCTTTCATGTTTTCTCTGAGCTCTTTTCGTTTCTGCAGGCTCGCTCTATGTGTCCCTTTTTACAACAGACTGGACAATCCATGTCCTTACACCAGCATCTACAGATGAAGTCAGGAGTTTACATACACCTTAGCGGAAAGATTTTCCTCCGTCACGTGATCTTCATTCACTTCACTCACTCATCCTCAAGTTCACTCATTTAGCAGTTTTTTTAATTCCCAAGTTCGTCTTCACAGTTTTAATAAATGTCCATTCCTTTTGTTACTGTATATTCCTCCCTTTTTAATCACATTGTTTTCCCGCTCCGTCGTCCGTCTCAAATCATTTTCTTCCGTCCATGACGATGCTAACTCTCTCTGTTAGCTAGCTCGATTATTCATTTACCTCTGCTAGCATTAGCCTAGTCTGTACCACGGAAAATACGTTTTAAACTTGTGAAAACCGACTTCTTTTCCGGACAGCATAGTTCCATTAGGTTCAGACTTACCCGTCACCAATCTTTTGTTATGCCTCGTGGGTTTCATAACCACGTCTTTTATAATAATTAAATAACGGTGAGGCGGGAGGCAGGAATCAGTTCAATCATTTCCCAGTTGGCAACGAGCAATCGGCAGGCAGGTGGCCCTCCCAAGTGATAACGGTGCACCGTCAGTAGACTTACTCAGCGGCCAAACTAGCGGCAGCCAGCATTTAAAGAGATGCAAATCAACCCATCAGAGATGCAAATCTTGTCATAAGCGGCAAACTCTGCTTTCCCTCTGAGTGGTAGGACTTCATAGCCATCTGCTTTAGGACGGTGTATCATAGCAAGCGGCACACCTTTTTTTTTTTTGCGTGCTGGGTTAAATAGAACGTGATATCTACGCCACAATACCCATGATGCTCTGCGGCACAACCTCAATACACCACACAGTGCATTGCAGCCTTTCAGTAGATACTTTGGTTGGGCGTTGCACTTGCTGAGGATTCTAAAATTTATATTTTGTTGAAAATTTTATATGTTGCTCAGTCAGTGAATGTCCGGCAGCACTGAAGGATCTGGTTCTGAATGATTAGCTACTGTTGCTACAATGTAACACGTCCATGATAGGAACAATCATATCCAATGCAACATTCACGTTTCAGTTACTTGCAGGACCGCATAAGGACAAGTGGGAGCATGTGCAATGTATTTTCCTGTCTGTACAATGTTTTTTTACATTTACATGAATCCCCCCTTTCCCATGCATTCATGTGTATGATGATCATTTTAACTTAACAGATGAGGACTCGGCAGCATCACCCTGCGGTGAGGTGTTGGTGGGGGTAGTGTCTGCCAGACAACACTTTGATCTCCGACAGGCGATAAGAGAGACGTGGTTGGGATACCTCAAGGACCACACGCACTACCAGCACCGGTATGGATCATAGACAGACACTACATGTGTGTTTATATACATTGGTCTGAGTGGGGATACTGGTCAACAGTAATCCGCTATATAGAGGGGAGGGGCCACACAGACAGCATTATCTATGTATGATACAGAGGGAGTGGCCTCACAGACAGCATCATCTATGTATGATACAGAGGGAGTGGCCTCACAGACCGCATCATCTATGTATGATACAGAGGGAGTGGCCTTTTTCAGCAGACCCATAGTAACCATGGTAACTGAAGATGGATGGATGGATGGATGGACGGCCTTGGGAAATCACTCTGGCTGCGTCTGAAATGGCCCATAGTGCACTGCTCTGGCTGTGTCTGAAATGGCCATAGTGCACTGCTCTGGCTGCGTCTGAAATGGCCCATAGTGCACTGCTCTGGCGTTCGGAAAGGATTCAGACCCCTTCCCTCTTTCCACATTTTGTTACGTTACAGCCTTATTCTAAAATGGATTTCCCCCTCATCAATCTACACACAATACCCCATAATGACGAAATAAAAACACGTTTTTAGACATTTTTGCAAATGTATTGCAAAAAAAAAACAGATACCTTATTTACATAAGTATTCAGACCCTTTGCTATGAGACTCGAAATTGAACTCAGGTGCATCCTGTTTCCATTGATCATCCTTGATGTTTCTACAACTTGAATGGAGTCCACCTGGGGTAAATTCAATTGAATGGACATGATTTGGAAAGGCACACACCTGTCTATATAAGGTCCCACAGTTGACAGTGCATGTCAGAGCAAAAACCAAGCCATGAGGTCGAAGGAATTGTCCGTAGAGCTCCGAGACAGGATTGTGTTGAGGCACAGATCTGGGGAAGGGTACCAAAATAAATTCTGCAGCATTGAAGGTCCCCAAGAACACAGTGGCCTCAATCATTCTTAAATGGAAGAAGTTTGGAACCACCAAGACTCTTCCTAGAGCTGGCCGCCCGGCCAAACTGAGCAATCGGGGGATTTTTACTTGATACATTTCGCAAAATTTCAAAAAAAACCGTTTTTGCTTTGTCATTATTAGGTATTGTGTGTAGATTTATGAGGTACAGGTTTTTTTTAATAAGGCTGTAATTTAACAAAATTTGGAAAAAGTAAAGGGTTCTGAATACATTCTGAATGCACTGTATATGGTGCCATTTGGAAGCCTGTATCACATCAGAGGTGATAAGTGGAGACATGACTGTGTTATATTGTGTTATGTTGTTATGTTGTGTTATATTGTGTTGTATTGTGTTGTGTTATATTTTGTTGTGTTGTGTTGTGTTGTGTTATGTTATATTGGGTTGTTGTTATGTTGTGTTGTGTTTCAGGGTGCAGGTGAAGTTTATCATTGGGAAACATGGTTGTCCCATTCCAGAGGAGGACAGAGAGGATCCCTACTCATGTTCCCTCCTGAACCTCACAGACCCAGGTAGGACCTACACCACTACAGAACAGCTTTTAGCTACACCACTACAGAACAGCTTTTAGCTACCCCAGTACAGCTTTTAGCTACACCAGTGCAGTACAGCTTTTAGCTACACCACTACAGTACAGCTTTTAGCTACACCGGTAGAGTACAGCTTTTAGCTACACCAGTGCAGTACAGCTTTTAGCTACAACGGTACAGCTTTTAGCTACACCGGTAGAGTACAGCTTTTAGCTACAACGGTACAGCTTTTAGCTACACCGGTACAGTACAGCTTTTAGCTACACCACTACAGCTTTTAGCTACACCGGTACAGTACAGATTTTAGCTACACCAGTACAGTGCAGTACAGCTTTTAGCTACACCGGTACAGCTTTTAGCTACACCGGTACAGTACAGCTTTTAGCTACACCGGTACAGTACAGCTTTTAGCTACACCAGTACAGCTTTTAGCTACACCACTACAGCTTTTAGCTACACCGGTACAGTACAGCTTTTAGCTACACCGGTACAGTACAGCTTTTAGCTACACCGGTACAGTACAGCTTTTAGCTACACCAGTACAGCTTTTAGCTACACCACTACAGCTTTTAGCTACACCGGTACAGTACAGCTTTTAGCTACACCAGTACAGCTTTTAGCTACACCACTACAGCTTTTAGCTACACCGGTACAGTACAGCTTTTAGCTACACCGGTACAGTACAGCTTTTAGCTACACCAGTACAGCTTTTAGCTACCCCAGTACAGCTTTTAGCTACACCAGTACAGCTTTTAGCTACACCGGTACAGTACAGCTTTTAGCTACACCGGTACAGAACAGCTTTTAGCTACACCGGTACAGTACAGCTTTTAGCTACACCACTACAGCTTTTAGCTACACCACTACAGCTTTTAGCTACACCGGTACAGTACAGCTTTTAGCTACACCGGTACAGTACAGCTTTTAGCTACACCAGTACAGCTTTTAGCTACCCCAGTACAGCTTTTAGCTACACCAGTACAGCTTTTAGCTACACCGGTACAGTACAGCTTTTAGCTACACCGGTACAGAACAGCTTTTAGCTACACCGGTACAGTACAGCTTTGCTTTTAGCTACACCAATACAGCTTTTAGCTACCCCAGTACAGCTTTTAGCTACCCCAGTACAGCTTTTAGCTACACCAGTACAGCTTTTAGCTACACCGGTACAGTACAGCTTTTAGCTACACCGGTACAGAACAGCTTTTTTCTACACCAGTACAGTACAGTACAGCTTTTAGCTACACCAATACAATAGAGTACAGCAGCTACACGGGTACAGAACAGCTTTTAGCTACACCGGTAAAGGACAGTAGATGACAAAACTTATTGGAGGAATATGTGTTATAGAAACAGGGACTGAAAGATGTCAGTCTTTCTGTAACCAGGTTTCCATCCACATTATGCTAGTAAAGTCTCTTACCGTATAAAAAAAATCACTACAGCTGTGATTGAAACAGGAAGTTTCGGTACATTCGTTTGACATTGTGGGTTCTTTTTGTGTCGTGAAATTAATTATGCAAGAAATGGTGGTGGAAATGTCTTTGATATTGATATAATAACCATCATATTGAAGTAAACTTGGAGTCATGTGATGATATGTTGTGTGGTCCT